>NW_026893948.1:0-260190 GCF_032452875.1 Bos javanicus
TGATAATCGCCAGCTGGGCAGTCACCTGATCAGTGCCTCTCATTCTGCTGATCACTGCATTCAGTTACGTGCTCAGTGCCTGCTGATCTGCGGGATCATGCCTGCTCAGCTGCTTGATAAACGCCAGCTGGGCCGCAGGATTCATGCCTGCTCAGCTGCCTGATAATCGCCAGCTGGGCCGCAGGATTCATGCCTGCTCAGCTGCCTGATAATCGCCAGCTGGGCCGCAGGATTCATGCCTGCTCAGCTGCCTGATAATCGCCAGCTGGGCCGCAGGTTCATGCCTGCTCAGCTGCCTGATAATCGCCATCTGGGCCGCAGGATTCATGCCTGCTCAGCTGCCTGATAATCGCCAGCTGGGCCGCAGGATTCATGCCTGCTCAGCTGCCTGATAATCGCCAGCTGGGCCGCAGGATTCATGCCTGCTCAGCTGCCTGATAATCGACAGCTGGGCCACAGGATTCATGCCTGCTCAGCTGCTGATAATCGACAGCTGGGCCGCAGGATTCATGCCTGCACAGCTACCTGATAATCGACAGCTGGGCCGCAGGATTCATGCCTGCTCAGCTGCCTGATAATCGCCAGCTGGGCCGCAGGATTCATGCCTGCTCAGCTGCCTGATAATCGCCAGCTGGGCCGCAGGATTCATGCCTGCTCAGCTGCCTGATAATCGCCAGCTGGGCCGCAGGATTCATGCCTGCTCACCTGCTTGATTCTTGCCTGCTGGGCACATGATCCGTGCAGGAGAGCTACCTGATCAGCACATGAGCAGTCACATGATCAGCGCCTCTCAGTCACCTGATCACTGCATGACAGGGACGTGATCAGTGCCTGCTGATGTGCGGGATCAGCGCCTGCTCACCTGCTTGATAATCGCCAGCTGGGCCGCAGGATTCATGCCTGCTCAGCTGCCTGATAATCGCCAGCTGGGCCGCAGGATTCATGCCTGCTCAGCTGCCTGATAATCGCCAGCTGGGCCTCAGGATTCATGCCTGCTCAGCTGCCTGATAATCGCCAGCTGGGCCGCAGGATTCATGCCTGCTCAGCTGCCTGATAATCGCCAGCTGGGCCGCAGGATTCATGCCTGCTCAGCTGCCTGATAATCGCCAGCTGGGCCGCAGGATTCATGCCTGCTCAGCTGCCTGATAATCGCCAGCTGGGCCGCAGGATTCATGCCTGCTCAGCTGCTTGATTCTTGCCTGCTGAGGCACATGATCCGTGCAGGAGACCTACCTGATCAGCACATGAGAAGTCACATGATCAGCGCCTCTCAGTCACCTGATCACTGCATGACAGGCACGTGATCAGTGCCTGCTGAGGTGCGGGATCAGCGCCTGCTCACCTGCCTGATAATCGCCAGCTGGGCAGCAGGATTCATGCCTGCTCAGCTGCCTGATAATCGCCAGCTGGGCCGCAGGATTCATGCCTGCTCAGCTGCCTGATAATCGCCAGCTGGGCCGTGGGATTCATGCCTGCTCAGCTGCCTGATAATCGCCAGCTGGGCACGGGATTCATGCCTGCTCAGCTGCTTGATTCTTGCCAGCTGGGCACATGATCCGTGCAGAAGAGCTACCTGATCAGCACATGAGCAGTCACATGATCAGTGCCTCTCAGTCACCTGATCACTGCATTACAGGGACGTGATTAGTGCCTGCTGATGTGCGGGATCAGCGCCTGCTCACCTGCTTGATAAACGCCAGCTGGGCCGCAGGATTCATGCCTGCTCAGCTGCCTGATAATCGCCAGCTGGGCCGCAGGATTCATGCCTGCTCAGCTGCCTGATAATCGCCAGCTGGGCCGCAGGATTCATGCCTGCTCAGCTGCCTGGTAATCGCCAGCTGGGCCGCAGAATTCATGCCTGCTCAGCTGCCTGATAATCACCAGCTGGGCCGCAGGATTCATGCCTGGTCAGCTGCTTGACTCTTGCCTGCTGAGGCACATAATCCGTGCAGGAGACCTACCTGATCAGCACATGAGCAGTCACATGATCAGCGCCTCTCAGTCACCTGATCACTGCATGACAGGCACGTGGTCAGTGCCTGCTGAGGTGCGGGATCAGCGCCTGCTCACCTGCCTGATAATCACCAGCTGGGCCGCAGGATTCATGCCTGCTCAGCTGCCTGATAATCGCCAGCTGTGCCGCAGGATTCATGCCTGCTCAGCTGCCTGATAATCGCCAGCTGGGCCGCAGGATTCATGCCTGCTCAGCTGCCTGATAATCGCCAGCTGGGCCGCAGGATTCATGCCTGCTCAGCTGCCTGATAATCACAAGCTGGGCCGCAGGATTCATGCCTGCTCAGCTGCCTGATAATCGCCAGCTGGGCCGCGGGATTCATGCCTGCTCAGCTGCCTGATAATCGCCAGCTGGGCCGCAGGATTCATGCCTGCTCAGCTGCCTGATAATCGCCAGCTGGGCCGCAGGATTCATGCCTGCTCAGCTGCCTGATAATCGCCAGCTGGGCCACAGGATTCATGCCTGCTCAGCTGCCTGATAATCGCCAGCTGGGCCGCAGGATTCATGCCTGCTCAGCTGCTTGATTCTTGCCTACTGAGGCACATGATCCGTGCAGAAGAGCTACCTGATCAGCACATGAGCAGTCACATGATCAGTGCCTCTCATTCACCTGATCACTGCATGACAGGCACGTGATCAGTGCCTGCTGAGGTGCGGGATCAGCGCCTGCTCACCTGCCTGATAAACGCCAGCTGGGCCGCAGGATTCATGCCTGCTCAGCTGCCTGATAATCGCCAGCTGGGCCGCAGGATTCATGCCTGCTCAGCTGCCTGATAATCGCCAGCTGGGCCGCAGGATTCATGCCTGCTCAGCTGCCTGATAATCGCCAGCTGGGCCTCAGGATTCATGCCTGCTCAGCTGCCTGATAATCGCCATCTGGGCCGCAGGATTCATGCCTGCTCAGCTGCCTGATAATCGCCAGCTGGGCCGCAGGATTCATGCCTGCTCAGCTGCCTGATAAGCGCCAGCTGGGCCGCAGGATTCATGCCTGCTCAGCTGCCTGATAATCGCCAGCTGGGCCGCAGGATTCATGCCTGCTCAGCTGCCTGATAATCGACAGCTGGGCCGCAGGATTCATGCCTGCTCAGCTGCCTGATAATCGACAGCTGGGCCGCAGGATTCATGCCTGCTCAGCTGCCTGTTAATCGCCAGCTGGGCCGCAGGATTCATGCCTGCTCAGCTGCCTGATAATCGCCAGCTGGGCCGCAGGATTCATGCCTGCTCAGCTGCCTGATAATCGCCAGCTGGGCCGCAGGATTCATGCCTGCTCACCTGCATGATTCTTGCCTGCTGTGGCACATGATCCGTGCAGAAGAGCTACCTGATCAGCACATGAGCAGTCACATGATCAGTGCCTCTCAGTCACCTGATCACTGCATTACAGGGACGTGATTAGTGCCTGCTGTTGTGCGGGATCAGCGCCTGCTCAGCTGCTTGATAATCGCCAGCTGGGCCGCGGGATTCATGCCTGCTCAGCTGCCTGATAATCGCCAGCTGGGCCGCAGGATTCATGCCTGCTCAGCTGCCTGATAATCGCCAGCTGGGCCGCAGGATTCATGCCTGCTCAGCTGCCTGATAATCGCCAGCTGGGCCGCAGGATTCATGCCTGCTCAGCTGCCTGATAATCGCCAGCTGGGCCGCAGGATTCATGCCTGCTCAGCTGCCTGATAATCGCCAGCTGGGCCGCAGGATTCATGCCTGCTCAGCTGCCTGATAATCGCCAGCTGGGCCGCAGGATTCATGCCTGCTCAGCTGCCTGATAATCGCCAGCTGGGCCAGGATTCATGCCTGCTCAGCTACCTGATAATCGCCAGCTGGGCCGCAGGATTCATGCCTGCTCAGCTGCCAGATAATCGCCAGCTGGGCCGCAGGATTCATGCCTGCTCACCTGCCTGATAATCGCCAGCTGGGCCGCAGGATTCATGCCTGCTCAGCTGCCTGATAATCGCCAGCTGGGCCGCAGGATTCATGCCTGCTCAGCTGCCTCATAATCGCCAGCTGGGCCGCAGGATTCATGCCTGCTCAGCTGCCTGATAATCGCCAGCTGGGCCGCAGGATTCATGCCTGCTCAGCTGCCTGATAATCGCCAGCTGGGCCGCAGGATTCATGCCTGCTCAGCTGCCTGATAATCGCCAGCTGGGCCGCAGGATTCATGCCTGCTCAGCTGCCTGATAATCGCCAGCTGGGCCGCAGGATTCATGCCTGCTCAGCTGCCTGATAATCGCCAGCTGGGCCGCAGGATTCATGCCTGCTCAGCTGCCTGATAATCGCCAGCTGGGCCGCAGGATTCATGCCTGCTCAGCTGCCTGATAATCGCCAGCTGGGCCGCAGGATTCATGCCTGCTCAGCTGCTTGATTCTTGCCTGCTGAGGCACATGATCCGTGCAGGAGACCTACCTGATCAGCACATGAGCAGTCACATGATCAGCGCCTCTCAGTCACCTGATCACTGCATGACAGGCACGTGATCAGTGCCTGCTGAGGTGCGGGATCAGCGCCTGCTCACCTGCCTGATAATCGCCAGCTGGGCCGCAGGATTCATGCCTGCTCAGCTGCCTGATAATCGCCAGCTGGGCCGCAGGATTCATGCCTGCTCAGCTGCCTCATAATCGCCAGCTGGGCCGCAGGATTCATGCCTGCTCAGCTGCCTGATAATCGCCAGCTGGGCCGCAGGATTCATGCCTGCTCAGCTGCCTGATAATCGCCAGCTGGGCCGCAGGATTCATGCCTGCTCAGCTGCCTGATAATCGCCAGCTGGGCCGCAGGATTCATGCCTGCTCAGCTGCCTGATAATCGCCAGCTGGGCCGCAGGATTCATGCCTGCTCAGCTGCCTGATAATCGCCAGCTGGGCCGCAGGATTCATGCCTGCTCAGCTGCCTGATAATCGCCAGCTGGGCCGCAGGATTCATGCCTGCTCAGCTGCCTGATAATCGCCAGCTGGGCCGCAGGATTCATGCCTGCTCAGCTGCCTGATAATCGCCAGCTGGGCCGTGGGATTCATGCCTGCTCAGCTGCCTGATAATCGCCAGCTGGGCCGCAGGATTCATGCCTGCTCAGCTGCCTGATAATCGCCAGCTGGGCCGCAGGATTCATGCCTGCTCAGCTGCCTGATAATCGCCAGCTGGGCCGCAGGATTCATGCCTGCTCAGCTTCCTGATAATCGCCAGCTGGGCCGCAGGATTCATGCCTGCTCAGCTGCCTGATAATCGCCAGCTGGGCCGCAGGATTCATGCCTGCTCAGCTGCGTGATTCTTGCCTGCTGAGGCACATGATCCGTGCAGGAGGCACCTGATCAGCACATGAGCAGTCACATGATCAGCGCCTCTCAGTCACCTGATCACTGCATTACAGGGACGTGATTAGTGCCTGCTGATGTGCGGGATCAGCGCCTGCTCAGCTGCCTGATAATCGCCAGCTGGGCCGCAGGATTCATGCCTGCTCAGCTGCCTGATAATCGCCAGCTGGGCCGCAGGATTCATGCCTGCTCAGCTGCCTGATAATCGCCAGTTGGGCCGCAGGATTCATGCCTGCTCAGCTGCCTGATAATCGCCAGCTGGGCCGCAGGATTCATGCCTGCTCAGCTGCCTGATAATCGCCAGTTGGGCCGCAGGATTCATGCCTGCTCAGCTGCCTCATAATCTCCAGCTGGGCCGCAGATTTCATGCCTGCTCAGCTGCCTGATAATAGCCAGCTGGGCCGGAGGATTCATGTCTGCTCAGCTTCCTGATAATCGCCAGCTGGGCCGCAGGATTCATGCCTGCTCAGCTGCCTGATTCTTGCCTGCTGAGGCACATGATCCGTGTAGGAGACCTACCTGATCAGCACATGAGCAGTCACATGATCATGCCTCTCAGTCACCTGATCACTGCATGACAGGCACGTGATCAGTGCCTGCTGATCGTGCGGGATCAGCGCCTGCTCAGCTGCCTGATAATCGCCAGCTGGGCCGCAGGATTCATGCCTGCTCAGCTGCCTGATAATCGCCAGCTGGGCCGCAGGATTCATGCCTGCTCAGCTGCCTGATAATCGCCAGCTGGGCCGCAGGATTCATGCCTGCTCAGCTGCCTGATAATCGCCAGCTGGGACGCAGAATTCATGCCTGCTCAGCTGCCTGATAATCGCCAGCTGGGTCGCAGGATTCATGCCTGCTCAGCTGCCTGATAATCGCCAGCTGGGCCGCAGGATTCATGCCTGCTCAGCTGCCTGATAATCGCCAGCTGGGCCGCAGGATTCATGCCTGCTCAGCTGCCTGATAATCGCCAGCTGGGCCGCAGGATTCATGCCTGCTCAGCTGCCTGATAATCGCCAGCTGGGCCGCAGGATTCATGCCTGCTCAGCTGCCTGATAATCGGCAGCTGGGCCGCAGGATTCATGCCTGCTCAGCTGCCTGATAATCGCCAGCTGGGCCGCAGGATTCATGCCTGCTCAGCTGCCTGATAATCGCCAGCTGGGCCGCAGGATTCATGCCTGCTCAGCTGCCTGATAATCGCCAGCTGGGCCGCAGGATTCATGCCTGCTCAGCTGCCTGATAATCGCCAGCTGGGCCGCAGGATTCATGCCTGCTCAGCTGCCTGATAATCGCCAGCTGGGCCGCAGGATTCATGCCTGCTCAGCTGCTGATTCTTGCCTGCTGAGGCACATGATCCGTGCAGAAGAGCTACCTGATCAGCACATGAGCAGTCACATGATCAGGCCTCTCAGTCACCTGATCACTGCATTACAGGGACGTGATTAGTGCCTGCTGAGGTGCGGGATCAGCGCCTGCTCAGCTGCCTGATAATCGCCAGCTGGGCCGCAGGATTCATGCCTGCTCAGCTGCCTGATAATCGCCAGCTGGGCCGCAGGATTCATGCCTGCTCAGCTGCCTGATAATCGCCAGCTGGGCCGCAGGATTCATGCCTGCTCAGCTGCCTGATAATCGCCAGCTGGGCCGCAGGATTCATGCCTGCTCAGCTGCCTGATAATCGCCAGCTGGGCCGCAGGATTCATGCCTGCTCAGCTGCCTGATAATCGCCAGCTGGGCCGCAGGATTCATGCCTGCTCAGCTGCCTGATAATCGCCAGCTGGGCCGCAGGATTCATGCCTGCTCAGCTGCCTGATAATCGCCAGCTGGGGCGCAGGATTCATGCCTGCTCAGCTTCCTGATAATCGCCAGCTAGTCCGCAGGATTCATGCCTGCTCAGCTGCCTGATAATCGCCAGCTGGGCCGCAGGATTCATGCCTGCTCAGCTGCCTGATAATCGCCAGCTGGGCCGCAGGATTCATGCCTGCTCAGCTGCCTGATAATCGCCAGCTGGGCCGCAGGATTCATGCCTGCTCAGCTGCCTGATAATCGCCAGCTGGGCCGCAGGATTCATGCCTGCTCAGCTGCTTGATTCTTGCCTACTGAGGCACATCATCCGTGCAGAAGAGCTACCTGATCAGCACATGAGCAGTCACATGATCAGTGCCTCTCAGTCACCTGATCACTGCTTACAGGGACGTGATTAGTGCCTGCTGATGTGCGGCATCAGCGCCTGCTCAGCTGCCTGATAATCGCCAGCTGGGCCGCAGGATTCATGCCTGCTCAGCTGCCTGATAATCGCCAGCTGGGCCGCAGGATTCATGCCTGCTCAGCTGCCTGATAATCGCCAGCTGGGCCGCAGGATTCATGCCTGCTCAGCTGCCTGATAATCGCCAGCTGGGCCGCAGGATTCATGCCTGCTCAGCTGCCTGATAATCGCCAGCTGGGCCGCAGGATTCATGCCTGCTCAGCTGCCTGATAATCGCCAGCTGGGCCGCAGGATTCATGCCTGCTCAGCTGCCTGATAATCGCCAGCTGGGCCGGGATTCATGCCTGCTCAGCTGCCTGATAATCGGCAGCTGGGCCGCAGGATTCATGCCTGCTCAGCTGCCTGATAATCGCCAGCTGGGCCGCAGGATTCATGCCTGCTCAGCTTCCTGATAATCGCCAGCTGGGCCGCAGGATTCATGCCTGCTCAGCTGCCTGATAATCGCCAGCTGGGCCGCAGGATTCATGCCTGCTCAGCTGCCTGATAATCGCCAGCTGGGCCGCAGGATTCATGCCTGCTCAGCTGCCTGATAATCGCCAGCTGGGCCGCAGGATTCATGCCTGCTCAGCTGCCTGATAATCGCCAGCTGGGCCGCAGGATTCATGCCTGCTCAGATGCCTGATAATCGCCAGCTGGGCCGCAGGATTCATGCCTGCTCAGCTGCCTGATAATCGCCAGCTGGGCCGCAGGATTCATTCCTGCTCAGCTGCCTGATAATCGCCAGCTGGGCCGCGGGATTCATGCCTGCTCAGCTGCCTGATAATCGCCAGCTGGGCCGCAGGATTCATGCCTGCTCAGCTGCCTGATAATCGCCAGCTGGGCCGCAGGATTCATGCCTGCTCAGCTGCCTGATAATCGCCAGCTGGGCCGCAGGATTCATGCCTGCTCAGCTGCCTGATAATCGCCAGCTGGGCCGCAGGATTCATGCCTGCTCAGCTGCCTGATAATCGCCAGCTGGGCCGCAGGATTCATGCCTGCTCAGCTTCCTGATAATCGCCAGCTGGGCCGCAGGATTCATGCCTGCTCAGCTGCCTGATAATCGCCAGCTGGGCCGCAGGATTCATGCCTGCTCAGCTGCTTGATTCTAGCCTGCTGAGGCACATGATCCGTGCAGAAGAGCTACCTGATCAGCACATGAGCAGTCACATGATCAGCGCCTCTCAGTCACCTGATCACTGCATGACAGGCACGTGATCAGTGCCTGCTGAGGTGCGGGATCAGCGCCTGCTCAGCTGCCTGATAATCGCCAGCTGGGCCGCAGGATTCATGCCTGCTCAGCTGCCAGATAATCGCCAGCTGGGCCGCAGGATTCATGCCTGCTCAGCTGCCTGATAATCGCCAGCTGGGCCGCAGGATTCATGCCTGCTCAGCTGCCTGATAATCGCCAGCTGGGCCGCAGGATTCA
This sequence comes from Bos javanicus, assembly GCF_032452875.1. NCBI lineage: Eukaryota > Metazoa > Chordata > Mammalia > Artiodactyla > Bovidae > Bos > Bos javanicus. Next base: position 8,973 of record NW_026893948.1, read on the forward strand.
TGCCTGCTCAGCTGCCTGATAATCGCCAGCTGGGCCGCAGGATTCATGCCTGCTCAGCTGCCTGATAATCGCCAGCTGGGCCGCAGGATTCATGCCTGCTCAGCTGCCTGATAATCGCCAGCTGGGCCGCAGGATTCATGTCTGCTCAGCTGCCTGATAATCGCCAGCTGGGCCGCAGGATTCATGCCTGCTCAGCTGCTTGATTCTTGCCTGCTGAGGCACATGATCCGTGCAGGAGAGCTACCTGATCAGCACATGAGCAGTCACATGATCAGTGCCTCTCAGTCACCTGATCACTGCATTACAGGGACGTGATTAGTGCCTGCTGATGTGCGGGATCATGCTCAGCTGCCTGATAATCGCCAGCTGGGCCGCAGGATTCATGCCTGCTCAGCTGCCTGATAATCGCCAGCTGGGCCGCAGGATTCATGCCTGCTCAGCTGCCTGATAATCGCCAGCTGGGCCGCAGGATTCATGCCTGCTCAGCTGCCTGATAATCGCCAGCTGGGCCGCAGGATTCATGCCTGTTCATCTGCTTGATTCTTGCCTACTGAGGCACATGATCCGTGCAGAAGAGCTACCTGATCAGCACATGAGCAGTCACATGATCAGTGCCTCTCAGTCACCTGATCACTGCATTACAGGGACGTGATTAGTGCCTGCTGATGTGCGGGATCAGCGCCTGCTCAGCTGCCTGATAAACGCCAGCTGGGCCGCAGGATTCATGCCTGCTCAGCTGCCTGATAATCGCCAGCTGGGCCGCAGGATTCATGCCTGCTCAGCTGCCTGATAATAGCCAGCTGGGCCGCAGGATTCATGCCTGCTCAGCTGCCTGATAATCGCCAGCTGGGCCGCAGAATTCATGCCTGCTCAGCTGCCTGATAATCGCCAGCTGGGCCGCAGGATTCATGCCTGCTCAGCTGCCTGATAATAGCCTGCTGAGGCGCATGATCCGTGCAGGAGCTACCTGATCAGCACATGAGCAGTCACATGATCAGCGCCTCTCAGTCACCTGATCACTGCATGACAGGCACGTGATCAGTGCCTGCTGAGGTGCGGGATCAGCGCCTGCTCAGCTGCCTGATAAACGCCAGCTGGGCCGCAGGATTCATGCCTGCTCAGCTGCCTGATAATCGCCAGCTGGGCCGCAGGATTCATGCCTGCTCAGCTGCCTGATAATCGCCAGCTGGGCCGCAGGATTCATGCCTGCTCAGCTGCCTGATAATCGCCAGCTGGGCCGCAGGATTCATGCCTGCTCAGCTGCCTGATAATCGCCATCTGGGCCGCAGGATTCATGCCTGCTCAGCTGCCTGATAATCGCCAGCTGGGCCGCAGGATTCATGCCTGCTCAGCTGCCTGATAATCGCCAGCTGGGCCGCAGGATTCATGCCTGCTCAGCTGCCTGATAATCGCCAGCTGGGCCGCAGGATTCATGCCTGCTCAGCTGCCTGATAATCGCCAGCTGGGCCGCAGGATTCATGCCTGCTCAGCTGCCTGATAATCGCCAGCTGGGCCGCAGGATTCATGCCTGCTCAGCTGCCTGATAATCGCCAGCTGGGCCGCAGGATTCATGCCTGCTCAGCTGCCTGATAATCGCCAGCTGGGCCGCAGGATTCATGCCTGCTCAGCTGCCTGATAATCGCCAGCTGGGCCGCAGGATTCATGCCTGCTCAGCTGCCTGATAATCGCCAGCTGGGCCGCAGGATTCATGCCTGCTCAGCTGCCTGATAATCGCCAGCTGGGCCGCAGGATTCATGCCTGCTCAGCTGCCTGATAATCACATGAGCAGTCACGCAGCGCCTTCATCACCTGATCAGCATGACAGGCTGATCAGTGCCTGCTGGGTGCAGGATTCATGCCTGCTCAGCTGCCTGATAATCGCCAGCTGGGCCGCAGGATTCATGCCTGCTCAGCTGCCTGATAATCGCCAGCTGGGCCGCAGGATTCATGCCTGCTCAGCTGCCTGATAATCGCCAGCTGGGCCGCAGGATTCATGCCTGCTCAGCTGCCTGATAATCGCCAGCTGGGCCGCAGGATTCATGCCTGCTCAGCTGCCTGATAATCGCCAGCTGGGCCGCAGGATTCATGCCTGCTCAGCTGCCTGATAATCGCCAGCTGGGCCGCAGGATTCATGCCTGCTCAGCTGCCTGATAATCGCCAGCTGGGCCGCAGGATTCATGCCTGCTCAGCTGCCTGATAATCGCCAGCTGGGCCGCAGGATTCATGCCTGCTCAGCTGCCTGATAATCGCCAGCTGGGCCGCAGGATTCATGCCTGCTCAGCTGCCTGATAATGCCAGCTGGGCCGCAGGATTCATGCCTGCTCAGCTGCCTGATAATCGCCAGCAGTCACGCAGCGCCTTCATCACCTGATCAGCATGACAGGCTGATCAGTGCCTGCTGGGTGCAGGATCATGCCTGCTCAGCTGCCTGATAATCGCCAGCTGGGCCGCAGGATTCATGCCTGCTCAGCTGCCTGATAATCGCCAGCTGGGCCGCAGGATTCATGCCTGCTCAGCTGCCTGATAATCGCCAGCTGGGCCGCAGGATTCATGCCTGCTCAGCTGCCTGATAATCGCCAGCTGGGCCGCAGGATTCATGCCTGCTCAGCTGCCTGATAATCGCCAGCTGGGCCGCAGGATTCATGCCTGCTCAGCTGCCTGATAATCGCCAGCTGGGCCGCAGGATTCATGCCTGCTCAGCTGCCTGATAATCGCCAGCTGGGCCGCAGGATTCATGCCTGCTCAGCTGCCTGATAATCGCCAGCTGGGCCGCAGGATTCATGCCTGCTCAGCTTCCTGATAATCGCCAGCTGGGCCGCAGGATTCATGCCTGCTCAGCTGCCTGATAATCGCCAGCTGGGCCGCAGGATTCATGCCTGCTCAGCTGCCTGATAATCGCCAGCTGGGCCGCAGGATTCATGCCTGCTCAGCTTCCTGATAATCGCCAGCTGGGCCGCAGGATTCATGCCTGCTCAGCTGCCTGATAATCGCCAGCTGGGCCGCAGGATTCATGCCTGCTCAGCTGCCTGATAATCGCCAGCTGGGCCGCAGGATTCATGCCTGCTCAGCTGCCTGATAATCGCCAGCTGGGCCGCAGGATTCATGCCTGCTCAGCTGCCTGATAATCGCCAGCTGGGCCGCAGGATTCATGCCTGCTCAGCTGCTTGATTCTTGCCTACTGAGGCACATGATCCGTGCAGGAGAGCTACCTGATCAGCATGAGCAGTCACATGATCAGCGCCTCTCAGTCACCTGATCACTGCTTACAGGGACGTGATTAGTGCCTGCTGAGGTGCGGGATCAGCGCCTGCTCACCTGCCTGATAATCGCCAGCTGGGCCGCAGGATTCATGCCTGCTCAGCTGCCTGATAATCGCCAGCTGGGCCGCAGGATTCATGCCTGCTCAGCTCCCTGATAATCGCCAGCTGGGCCGCAGGATTCATGCCTGCTCAGCTGCCTGATAATCGCCAGCTGGGCCGCAGGATTCATGCCTGCTCAGCTGCCTGATAATCGCCAGCTGGGCCGCAGGATTCATGCCTGCTCAGCTGCCTGATAATCGCCAGCTGGGCCGCAGGATTCATGCCTGCTCAGCTGCCTGATAATCGCCAGCTGGGCCGCAGGATTCATGCCTGCTCAGCTGCCTGATAATCGCCAGCTGGGCCGCAGGATTCATGCCTGCTCAGCTGCCTGATAATCGCCAGCTGGGCCGCAGGATTCATGCCTGCTCAGCTGCCTGATAATCGCCAGCTGGGCCGCAGGATTCATGCCTGCTCAGCTGCCTGATAATCGCCAGCTGGGCCGCAGGATTCATGCCTGCTCAGCTGCCTGATAATCGCCAGCTGGGCCGCAGGATTCATGCCTGCTCAGCTGCCTGATAATCGCCAGCTGGGCCGCAGGATTCATTCCTGCTCAGCTGCCTGATAATCGCCAGCTGGGCCGCAGGATTCATGCCTGCTCAGCTGCCTGATAATCGCCAGCTGGGCCGCAGGATTCATGCCTGCTCAGCTGCCTGATAATCGCCAGCTGGGCCGCAGGATTCATGCCTGCTCAGCTGCCTGATAATCGCCAGCTGGGCCGCAGGATTCATGCCTGCTCAGCTGCCTGATAATCGCCAGCTGGGCCGCAGGATTCATGCCTGCTCAGCTGCCTGATAATCGCCAGCTGGGCCGCAGGATTCATGCCTGCTCAGCTTCCTGATAATCGCCAGCTTGGCCGCAGGATTCATGCCTGCTCAGCTGCCTGATAATCGCCAGCTGGGCCGCAGGATTCATGCCTGCTCAGCTGCTTGATTCTTGCCTGCTGAGGCACATGATCCGTGCAGAAGAGCTACCTGATCAGCATATGAGCAGTCACATGATCAGTGCCTCTCAGTCACCTGATCACTGCATTACAGGGACGTGATTAGTGCCTGCTGATGTGCGGGATCAGCGCCTGCTCAGCTGCCTGATAATCGCCAGCTGGGCCGCAGGATTCATGCCTGCTCAGCTGCCAGATAATCGCCAGCTGGGCCGCAGGATTCATGCCTGCTCAGCTGCCTGATAATCGCCAGCTGGGCCGCAGGATTCATGCCTGCTCAGCTGCCTGATAATCGCCAGCTGGGCCGCAGGATTCATGCCTGCTCAGCTGCCTGATAATCGCCAGCTGGGCCGCAGGATTCATGCCTGCTCAGCTGCCTGATAATCGCCAGCTGGGCCGCAGGATTCATGCCTGCTCAGCTGCCTGATAATAGCCAGCTGGGCCGTAGGATTCATGTCTGCTCAGCTGCCTGATAATCCCAGCTGGGCCGCAGGATTCATGCCTGCTCAGCTGCTTGATTTTTGCCTGCTGAGGCACATGATCCGTGCAGAAGAGCTACCTGATCAGCACATGAGCAGTCACATGATCAGTGCCTCTCAGTCACCTGATCAGCTGCCAGGGACGTGATTAGTGCCTGCTGATGTGCGGGATTCAGCGCCTGCTCACCTGCTTGATAATCGCCAGCTGGGCCGCGGGATTCATGCCTGCTCAGCTGCCTGATAATCGCCAGCTGGGCCGCAGGATTCATGCCTGCTCAGCTGCCTGATAATCCCCAGCTGGGCCGCAGGATTCATGCCTGCTCAGCTGCCTGATAATCGCCAGCTGGGCCGCAGGATTCATGCCTGTTCATCTGCTTGATTCTTGCCTACTGAGGCACATGATCCGTGCAGAAGAGCTACCTGATCAGCACATGAGCAGTCACATGATCAGTGCCTCTCAGTCACCTGATCACTGCATTACAGGGACGTGATTAGTGCCTGCTGATGTGCGGGATCAGCGCCTGCTCACCTGCTTGATAAACGCCAGCTGGGCCGCAGGATTCATGCCTGCTCAGCTGCCTGATAATCGCCAGCTGGGCCGCAGGATTCATGCCTGCTCAGCTGCCTGATAATCGCCAGCTGGGCCGCAGGATTCATGCCTGCTCAGCTGCCTGATAATCGCCAGCTGGGCCGCAGAATTCATGCCTGCTCAGCTGCCTGATAATCACCAGCTGGGCCGCAGGATTCATGCCTGCTCAGCTGCTTGATTCTTGCCTGCTGAGGCATATGATCCGTGCAGGAGAGCTACCTGATCAGCACATGTGCAGTCACATGATCAGCGCCTCTCAGTCACCTGATCACTGCATGACAGGCACGTGATTAGTGCCTGCTGATGTGCGGGATCAGCGCTTGCTCACCTGCTTGATAAACGCCAGCTGGGCCGCAGGATTCATGCCTGCTCAGCTGCCTCATAATCGCCAGCTTGGCCGCAGGATTCATGCCTGCTCAGCTGCCTGATAATCGCCAGCTGGGCCGCAGGATTCATGCCTGCTCAGCTGCCTGATAATCGCCAGCTGGGCCGCAGGATTCATGCCTGCTCAGCTGCCTGATAATCGCCAGCTGGGCCGCAGGATTCATGCCTGCTCAGCTGCCTGATAATCGCCAGCTGGGCCACAGGATTCATGCCTGCTCAGCTGCCTGATAATCGCCAGCTGGGCCGCAGGATTCATGCCTGCTCAGCTGCTTGATTCTTGCCTACTGAGGCACATGATCCGTGCGAGAGCTACCTGATCAGCACATGAGCAGTCACATGATCAGCGCCTCTCATTCACCTGATCACTGCATTACAGTTACGTGATTAGTGCCTGCTGATGTGCGGGATCAGCGCCTGCTCACCTGCCTGATAAACGCCAGCTGGGCCGCAGGATTCATGCCTGCTCAGCTGCCTGATAATCGCCAGCTGGGCCGCAGGATTCATGCCTGCTCAGCTGCCTGATAATCGCCAGCTGGGCCGCAGGATTCATGCCTGCTCAGCTGCCTGATAATCGCCAGCTGGGCCGCAGGATTCATGCCTGCTCAGCTGCCTGATAATCGCCATCTGGGCCGCAGGATTCATGCCTGCTCAGCTGCCTGATAATCGCCAGCTGGGCCGCAGGATTCATGCCTGCTCAGCTGCCTGATAATCGCCAGCTGGGCCGCAGGATTCATGCCTGCTCAGCTGCCTGATAATCGCCAGCTGGGCCGCAGGATTCATGCCTGCTCAGCTGCCTGATAATCGCCAGCTGGGCCGCAGGATTCATGCCTGCTCAGCTGCCTGATAATCGCCAGCTGGGCCGCAGGATTCATGCCTGCTCAGCTGCCTGATAATCGCCAGCTGGGCCGCAGGATTCATGCCTGCTCAGCTGCCTGATAATCGCCAGCTGGGCCGCAGGATTCATGCCTGCTCAGCTGCCTGATAATCGCCAGCTGGGCCACAGGATTCATGCCTGCTCAGCTGCCTGATAATCGCCAGCTGGGCCGCAGGATTCATGCCTGCTCAGCTGCTTGATACTAGCCTGCTGGGCCACAGGATTCGTGCTGCTCTGCTACCTGATCAGCACATGAGCAGTCACATGATCAGTGCCTCTCATTCACCTGATCACTGCATTACAGTTACGTGATTAGTGCCTGCTGATGTGCGGGATCAGCGCCTGCTCACCTGCCTGATAAACGCCAGCTGGGCCGCAGGATTCATGCCTGCTCAGCTGCCTGATAATCGCCAGCTGGGCCGCAGGATTCATGCCTGCTCAGCTGCCTGATAATCGCCAGCTGGGCCGCAGGATTCATGCCTGCTCAGCTGCTTGATTCTTGCCTACTGAGGCACATCATCCGTGCAGAAGAGCTACCTGATCAGCACATGAGCAGTCACATGATCAGTGCCTCTCAGTCACCTGATCACTGCATTACAGGGACGTGATTAGTGCCTGCTGATGTGCGGCATCAGCGCCTGCTCACCTGCCTGATAATCGCCAGCTGGGCCGCAGGATTCATGCCTGCTCAGCTGCCTGATAATCGCCAGCTGGGCCGCAGGATTCATGCCTGCTCAGCTGCCTGATAATCGCCAGCTGGGCCGCAGGATTCATGCCTGCTCAGCTGCCTGATAATCGCCAGCTGGGCCGCAGGATTCATGCCTGCTCAGCTGCCTGATAATCGCCAGCTGGGCCGCAGGATTCATGCCTGCTCAGCTGCCTGATAATCGCCAGCTGGGCCGCAGGATTCATGCCTGCTCAGCTGCCTGATAAACGCCAGCTGGGCCGCAGGATTCATGCCTGCTCAGCTGCCTGATAACCGGCAGCTGGGCCACAGGATTCATGCCTGCTCAGCTGCCTGATAATCGGCAGCTGGGCCGCAGGATTCATGCCTGCTCAGCTGCCTGATAATCGCCAGCTGGGCCGCAGGATTCATGCCTGCTCAGCTGCCTGATAATCGCCAGCTGGGTCGCAGGATTCATGCCTGCTCAGCTGCCTGATAATCGCCAGCTGGGCCGCAGGATTCATGCCTGCTCAGCTGCCTGATAATCGCCAGCTGGGCCGCAGGATTCATGCCTGCTCAGCTGCCTGATAATCGCCAGCTGGGCCGCAGGATTCATGCCTGCTCAGCTGCCTGATAATCGCCAGCTGGGCCGCAGGATTCATGCCTGCTCAGCTGCCTGATAACCGCCAGCTGGGCCTCAGGATTCATTCCTGCTCAGCTGCCTGATAATCGCCAGCTGGGCCACGGGATTCATGCCTGCTCAGCTGCCTGATAATCGCTAGCTGGGCCGCAGGATTCATGCCTACTCAGCTGCCTGATAATCGCCAGCTGGGCTGCAGGATTCATGCCTGCTCAGCTGCCTGATAATCGCCAGCTGGGCCGCAGGATTCATGCCTGCTCAGCTGCCTGATAATCGCCAGCTGGGCCGCAGGATTCATGCCTGCTCAGCTGCCTGATAATCGCCAGCTGGGCCGCAGGATTCATGCCTGCTCAGCTTCCTGATAATCGCCAGCTGGGCCGCAGGATTCATGCCTGCTCAGCTGCCTGATAATCGCCAGCTGGGCCGCAGGATTCATGCCTGCTCAGCTGCTTGATTCTTGCCTGCTGAGGCACATGATCCGTGCAGAAGAGCTACCTGATCAGCATATGAGCAGTCACATGATCAGTGCCTCTCAGTCACCTGATCACTGCATTACAGGGACGTGATTAGTGCCTGCTGATGTGCGGGATCAGCGCCTGCTCACCTGCCTGATAATCGCCAGCTGGGCCGCAGGATTCATGCCTGCTCAGCTGCCTGATAATCGCCAGCTGGGCCGCAGGATTCATGCCTGCTCAGCTGCCTGAAAATCGCCAGCTGGGCCGCAGGATTCATGCCTGCTCAGCTGCCTGATAATCGCCAGCTGGGCCGCAGGATTCATGCCTGCTCAGCTGCCTGATAATCGCCAGCTGGGCCGCAGGATTCATGCCTGCTCAGCTGCCTGATAATCGCCAGCTGGGCCGCAGGATTCATGCCTGCTCAGCTGCCTGATAATAGCCAGCTGGGCCGTAGGATTCATGTCTGCTCAGCTGCCTGATAATCCCAGCTGGGCCGCAGGATTCATGCCTGCTCAGCTGCTTGATTTTTGCCTCCTGAGGCACATGATCCGTGCAGAAGAGCTACCTGATCAGCACATGAGCAGTCACATGATCAGTGCCTCTCAGTCACCTGATCACTGCATTACAGGGACGTGATTAGTGCCTGCTGATGTGCGGGATCAGCGCCTGCTCACCTGCCTGATAATCGCCAGCTGGGCCGCAGGATTCATGCCTGCTCAGCTGCCTGATAATCGCCAGCTGGGCCGCAGGATTCATGCCTGCTCAGCTGCCTGATAATCGCCAGCTGGGCCGCAGGATTCATGCCTGCTCAGCTGCCTGATAATCGCCAGCTGGGCCGCAGGATTCATGCCTGCTCAGCTGCTTGATTCTTGCCTACTGAGGCACATGATCCGTGCAGAAGAGCTACCTGATCAGCACATGAGCAGTCACATGATCAGTGCCTCTCAGTCACCTGATCACTGCATTACGGGACGTGATTAGTGCCTGCTGATGTGCGGGATCATTGCCTGCTCACCTGCCTGATAAACGCCAGCTGGGCCGCAGGATTCATGCCTGCTCAGCTGCCTGATAATCGCCAGCTGGGCCGCAGAGATTCATGCCTGCTCAGCTGCCTGATAATCGCCAGCTGGGCCGCAGGATTCATGCCTGCTCAGCTGCCTGATAATCGCCAGCTGGGCCGCAGAATTCATGCCTGCTCAGCTGCCTGATAATCACCAGCTGGGCCGCAGGATTCATGCCTGCTCAGCTGCTTGATTCTTGCCTGCTGAGGCGTAGGATTCGTGCTGGAGAGCTACCTGATCAGCACATGTGCAGTCACAGGATCAGTGCCTCTCAGCTACCTGATCACTGCATGACAGGCACGTGATTAGTGCCTGCTGATGTGCGGGATCAGCGCCTGCTCAACTGCTTGATAACCGCCAGCTGGGCCGCAGGATTCATGCCTGCTCAGCTGCCTGATAATCGCCAGCTGGGCCGCAGGATTCATGCCTGCTCAGCTGCCTGATAATCGCCAGCTGGGCCGCAGGATTCATGCCTGCTCAGCTGCCTGATAATCGCCAGCTGGGCCGCAGGATTCATGCCTGCTCAGCTGCCTGATAATCGCCAGCTGGGCCGCAGGATTCATGCCTGCTCAGCTGCCTGATAATCGCCAGCTGGGCCGCAGGATTCATGCCTGCTCAGCTGCCTGATAATCGCCAGCTGGGCCGCAGGATTCATGCCTGCTCAGCTGCCTGATAATCGCCAGCTGGGCCGCAGGATTCATGCCTGCTCAGCTGCCTGATAATCGCCAGCTGGGCCACAGGATTCATGCCTGCTCAGCTGCCTGATAATCGCCAGCTGGGCCGCAGGATTCATGCCTCCTCAGCTGCTTGATTCTTGCCTATTGAGGCACATGATCCGTGCAGGAGTGCTACCTGATCAGCACATGAGCAGTCACATGATCAGTGCCTCTCATTCACCTGATCACTGCATTACAGTTACGTGATTAGTGCCTGCTGATGTGCGGGATCAGCGCCTGCTCACCTGCCTGATAAACGCCAGCTGGGCCGCAGGATTCATGCCTGCTCAGCTGCCTGATAATCGCCAGCTGGGCCGCAGGATTCATGCCTGCTCAGCTGCCTGATAATCGCCAGCTGGGCCGCAGGATTCATGCCTGCTCAGCTGCCTGATAATCGCCAGCTGGGCCGCAGGATTCATGCCTGCTCAGCTGCCTGATAATCGCCAGCTGGGCCGCAGGATTCATGCCTGCTCAGCTGCCTGATAATCGCCAGCTGGGCCGCAGGATTCATGCCTGCTCAGCTGCCTGATAATCGCCAGCTGGGCCGCAGGATTCATGCCTGCTCAGCTGCCTGATAATCGGCAGCTGGGCCGCAGGATTCATGCCTGCTCAGCTGCCTGATAATCGCCAGCTGGGCCGCAGGATTCATGCCTGCTCAGCTGCCTGATAATCGCCAGCTGGGCCGCAGGATTCATGCCTGCTCAGCTGCCTGTTAACCGCCAGCTGGGCCGCAGGATTCATGCCTGCTCAGCTGCCTGATAATCGCCAGCTGGGCCGCAGGATTCATGCCTGCTCAGCTGCCTGATAATCGCCAGCTGGGCCGCAGGATTCATGCCTGCTCACCTGCTTGATTCTTGCCTGCTGTGGCACAAGATCCGTGCAGAAGAGCTACCTGATCAGCATATGAGCAGTCACATGATCAGCGCCTCTGAGTCACCTGATCACTGCATTACAGGGACGTGATTAGTGCCTGCTGATGTGCGGGATCAGCGCCTGCTCAGCTGCCTGATAATCACCAGCTGGGCCGCAGGATTCATGCCTGCTCAGCTGCCTGATAATCGCCAGCTGGGCCGCAGGATTCATGCCTGCTCAGCTGCCTGATAATCGCCAGCTGGGCCGCAGGATTCATGCCTGCTCAGCTGCCTGATAATCGCCAGCTGGGCCGCAGGATTCATGCCTGCTCAGCTGCCTGATAATCGCCAGCTGGGCCGCAGGATTCATGCCTGCTCAGCTGCCTGATAATCGCCAGCTGGGCCGCAGGATTCATGCCTGCTCAGCTGCCTGATAATCGCCAGCTGGGCCGCAGGATTCATGCCTGCTCAGCTGCTTGATTCTTGCCTGTTGAGGCACATGATCCGTGCAGGAGACCTACCTGATCAGCACATGAGAAGTCACATGATCAGCGCCTCTCAGTCACCTGATCACTGCATGACAGGCACGTGATCAGTGCCTGCTGAGGTGCGGGATCAGCGCCTGCTCACCTGCCTGATAATCGCCAGCTGGGCCGCAGGATTCATGCCTGCTCAGCTGCCTGATAATCGCCAGCTGGGCCGCAGGATTCATGCCTGCTCAGCTGCCTCATAACCGCCAGCTGGGCCGCAGGATTCATGCCTGCTCAGCTGCCTGATAACCACCAGCTGGGCCGCAGGATTTGTGCCTGCTCAGCTGCCTGATAATCGCCAGCTGGGCCGCAGGATTCATGCCTGCTCAGCTGCCTGATAATCGCCAGCTGGGCCGCAGGATTCATGCCTGCTCAGCTGCCTGATAATCGCCAGCTGGGCCGCAGGATTCATGCCTGCTCAGCTGCCTGATAATCGCCAGCTGGGCCGCAGGATTCATGCCTGCTCAGCTGCCTGATAACGCCAGCTGGGCCGCAGGATTCATGCCTGCTCAGCTGCCTGATAATCGCCAGCTGGGCCGCAGGATTCATGCCTGCTCAGCTGCCTGATAATCGCCAGCTGGGCCGCAGGATTCATGCCTGCTCAGCTGCCTGATAATCGCCAGCTGGGCCGCAGGATTCATGCCTGCTCAGCTTCCTGATAATCGCCAGCTGGGCCGCAGGATTCATGCCTGCTCAGCTGCCTGATAATCGCCAGCTGGGCCGCAGGATTCATGCCTGCTCAGCTGCTTGATTCTTGCCTGCTGAGGCACATGAACCGTGCAGAAGAGCTACCTGATCAGCACATGAGCAGTCACATGATCAGCGCCTCTCAGTCACCTGATCACTGCATGACAGGCACGTGATTAGTGCCTGCTGATGTGCGGGATCAGCGCCTGCTCACCTGCCTGATAATCGCCAGCTGGGCCGCAGGATTCATGCCTGCTCAGCTGCCTGATAATCGCCAGCTGGGCCGCAGGATTCATGCCTGCTCAGCTGCCTGATAATCACCAGCTGGGCCGCAGGATTCATGCCTGCTCAGCTGCATGATACTAGCCAGCTGAGGCGCAGGATCCGTGCAGGAGAGCTACCTGATCAGCACATGAGCAGTCACATGATCAGCGCCTCTCAGTCACCTGATCGCCATGACAGGCACGTGATCAGTGCCTGCTGAGCGCGGGATCAGCGCCTGCTCACCTGCCTGATAAACGCCAGCTGGGCCGCAGGATTCATGCCTGCTCAGCTGCCTGATAATCGCCAGCTGGGCCGCAGGATTCATGCCTGCTCAGCTGCCTGATAATCGCCAGCTGGGCCGCAGGATTCATGCCTGCTCAGCTGCCTGATAATCGCCAGCTGGGCCGCAGGATTCATGCCTGCTCAGCTGCCTGATAATCGCCAGCTGGGCCGCAGGATTCATGCCTGCTCAGCTGCCTGATAATCGCCAGCTGGGCCGCAGGATTCATGCCTGCTCAGCTGCCTGATAATCGCCAGCTGGGCCGCAGGATTCATGCCTGCTCAGCTGCCTGATAATCGCCAGCTGGGCCGCAGGATTCATGCCTGCTCAGCTGCCTGATAATCGCCAGCTGGGCCGCAGGATTCATGCCTGCTCAGCTGCCTGATAATCGCCAGCTGGGCCGCAGGATTCATGCCTGCTCAGCTGCCTGATAATCGCCAGCTGGGCCGCAGGATTCATGCCTGCTCAGCTGCCTGATAATCGCCAGCTGGGCCGCAGGATTCATGCCTGCTCAGCTGCTTGATTCTTGCCTACTGAGGCACATGATCCGTGCAGAAGAGCTACCTGATCAGCACATGAGCAGTCACATGATCAGCGCCTCTCAGTCACCTGATCACTGCATGACAGGGACGTGATTAGTGCCTGCTGATGTGCGGGATCAGCGCCTGCTCACCTGCCTGATAATCGCCAGCTGGGCCGCAGGATTCATGCCTGCTCAGCTGCCTGATAATCGCCAGCTGGGCCGCAGGATTCATGCCTGCTCAGCTGCCTGATAATCGCCAGCTGGGCCGCAGGATTCATGCCTGCTCAGCTGCCTGATAATCGCCAGCTGGGCCGCAGGATTCATGCCTGCTCAGCTGCCTGATAACCGCCAGCTGGGCCGCAGGATTCATGCCTGCTCAGCTGTTGATTCTTGCCTGCTGAGGCACATGATCCGTGCAGGAGAGCTACCTGATCAGCACATGAGCAGTCACATGATCAGCGCCTCTCAGTCACCTGATCACTGCATGACAGGCACGTGATCAGTGCCTGCTGATGTGCGGGATCAGCGCCTGCTCACCTGCCTGATAAACGCCAGCTGGGCCGCGGGATTCATGCCTGCTCAGCTGCCTGATAATCGCCAGCTGGGCCGCAGGATTCATGCCTGCTCAGCTGCCTGATAATCGCCAGCTGGGCCGCAGGATTCATGCCTGCTCAGCTGCCTGATAATCGCCAGCTGGGCCGCAGGATTCATGCCTGCTCAGCTGCCTGATAATCGCCAGCTGGGCCGCAGGATTCATGCCTGCTCAGCTGCCTGATAATCGCCAGCTGGGCCGCAGGATTCATGCCTGCTCAGCTGCCTGATAATCGCCAGCTGGGCCGCAGGATTCATGCCTGCTCAGCTGCCTGATAATCGCCAGCTGGGCCGCAGGATTCATGCCTGCTCAGCTGCCTGATAATCGCCAGCTGGGCCGCAGGATTCATGCCTGCTCAGCTGCCTGATAATCGCCAGCTGGGCCGCAGGATTCATGCCTGCTCAGCTTCCTGATAATCGCCAGCTGGGCCGCAGGATTCATGCCTGCTCAGCTGCCTGATAATCGCCAGCTGGGCCGCAGGATTCATGCCTGCTCAGCTGCTTGATTCTTGCCTGCTGAGGCACATGATCCGTGCAGAAGAGCTACCTGATCAGCACATGAGCAGTCAAATGATCAGCGCCTCTCAGTCACCTGATCACTGCATTACAGGCACGTGATCAGTGCCTGCTGATGTGCGGGATCAGCGCCTGCTCACCTGCCTGATAATCGCCAGCTGGGCCGCAGGATTCATGCCTGCTCAGCTGCCTGATAATCGCCAGCTGGGCCGCAGGATTCATGCCTGCTCAGCTGCCTGATAATCGCCAGCTGGGCCGCAGGATTCATGCCTGCTCAGCTGCCTGATAATCGCCAGCTGGGCCGCAGGATTCATGCCTGCTCAGCTGCCTGATAATCGCCAGCTGGGCCGCAGGATTCATGCCTGCTCAGCTGCCTGATAATCGCCAGCTGGGCCGCAGGATTCATGCCTGCTCAGCTGCCTGATAATCGCCAGCTGGGCCGCAGGATTCATGCCTGCTCAGCTGCCTGATAATCGCCAGCTGGGCCGCAGGATTCATGCCTGCTCAGATGCTTGATTCTTGCCTGCTGAGGCACATGATCCGTGCAGGAGACCTACCTGATCAGCACATGAGCAGTCACATGATCAGTGCCTCTCAGTCACCTGATCACTGCATTACAGGGACGTGATTAGTGCCTGCTGATGTGCGGGATCAGCGCCTGCTCACCTGCCTGATAATCGCCAGCTGGGCCGCAGGATTCATGCCTGCTCAGCTGCCTGATAATCGCCAGCTGGGCCGCAGGATTCATGCCTGCTCAGCTGCCTGATAATCGCCAGCTGGGCCGCAGGATTCATGCCTGCTCAGCTGCCTGATAATCGCCAGCTGGGCCGCAGGATTCATGCCTGCTCAGCTGCTTGATTCTTGCCTGTTGAGGCACATGAACCGTGCAGGAGAGCTACCTGATCAGCACATGAACAGTCACATGATCAGCGCCTCTCAGTCACCTGATCACTGCATGACAGGCACGTGATCAGTGCCTGCTGATGTGCGGGATCAGCGCCTGCTCAGCTGCCTGATAATCGCCAGCTGGGCCGCAGGATTCATGCCTGCTCAGCTGCCTGATAATCGCCAGCTGGGCCGCAGGATTCATGCCTGCTCAGCTGCCTGATAATCGCCAGCTGGGCCGCAGGATTCATGCCTGCTCAGCTGCCTGATAATCGCCAGCTGGGCCGCAGGATTCATGCCTGCTCAGCTGCCTGATAATCGCCAGCTGGGCCGCAGGATTCATGCCTGCTCAGCTGCTTGATTCTTGCCTGCTGGGGCACATGATCCGTGCAGGAGAGCTACCTGATCAGCACATGTGCAGTCACATGATCAGCGCCTCTCAGTCACCTGATCACTGCATGACAGGCACGTGATTAGTGCCTGCTGATGTGCGGGATCAGCGCCTGCTCAGCTGCCTGATAATCGCCAGCTGGGCCGCAGGATTCATGCCTGCTCAGCTGCCTGATAATCGCCAGCTGGGCCGCAGGATTCATGCCTGCTCAGCTGCCTGATAATCGCCAGCTGGGCCGCAGGATTCATGCCTGCTCAGCTGCCTGATAATCGCCAGCTGGGCCGCAGGATTCATGCCTGCTCAGCTGCCTGATAATCGCCAGCTGGGCCGCAGGATTCATGCCTGCTCAGCTGCCTGATAATCGCCAGCTGGGCCGCAGGATTCATGCCTGCTCAGCTGCCTGATAATCGCCAGCTGGGCCGCAGGATTCATGCCTGCTCAGCTGCCTGATAATCGCCAGCTGGGCCGCAGGATTCATGCCTGCTCAGCTGCCTGATAATCGCCAGCTGGGCCGCAGGATTCATGCCTGCTCAGCTGCCTGATAATCGCCAGCTGGGCCGCAGGATTCATGCCTGCTCAGCTGCTTGATTCTTGCCTACTGAGGCACATGATCCGTGCAGAAGTGCTACCTGATCAGCACATGAGCAGTCACATGATCAGTGCCTCTCATTCACCTGATCACTGCATTACAGTTACGTGATTAGTGCCTGCTGATGTGCGGGATCAGCGCCTGCTCAGCTGCCTGATAAACGCCAGCTGGGCCGCAGGATTCATGCCTGCTCAGCTGCCTGATAATCGCCAGCTGGGCCGCAGGATTCATGCCTGCTCAGCTGCCTGATAATCGCCAGCTGGGCCGCAGGATTCATGCCTGCTCAGCTGCCTGATAATCGCCAGCTGGGCCGCAGGATTCATGCCTGCTCAGCTGCCTGATAATCGCCAGCTGGGCCGCAGGATTCATGCCTGCTCAGCTGCCTGATAATCGCCAGCTGGGCCGCAGGATTCATGCCTGCTCAGCTGCCTGATAATCGCCAGCTGGGCCGCAGGATTCATGCCTGCTCAGCTGCCTGATAATCGCCAGCTGGGCCGCAGGATTCATGCCTGCTCAGCTGCCTGATAATCGCCAGCTGGGCCACAGGATTCATGCCTGCTCAGCTGCCTGATAATCGCCAGCTGGGCCGCAGGATTCATGCCTGCTCAGCTGCCTGATAATCGCCAGCTGGGCCGCAGGATTCATGCCTGCTCAGCTTCCTGATAATCGCCAGCTGGGCCGCAGGATTCATGCCTGCTCAGCTGCCTGATAATCGCCAGCTGGGCCGCAGGATTCATGCCTGCTCAGCTGCTTGATTCTTGCCTGTTGAGGCACATGAACCGTGCAGAAGAGCTACCTGATCAGCACATGAACAGTCACATGATCAGCGCCTCTCAGTCACCTGATCACTGCATGACAGGCACGTGATTAGTGCCTGCTGATGTGCGGGATCAGCGCCTGCTCAGCTGCTTGATAATCGCCAGCTGGGCCGCAGGATTCATGCCTGCTCAGCTGCCTGATAATCGCCAGCTGGGCCGCAGGATTCATGCCTGCTCAGCTGCCTGATAATCGCCAGCTGGGCCGCAGGATTCATGCCTGCTCAGCTGCCTGATAATCGCCAGCTGGGCCGCAGGATTCATGCCTGCTCAGCTGCCTGATAATCGCCAGCTGGGCCGCAGGATTCATGCCTGCTCAGCTGCCTGATAATCGCCAGCTGGGCCGCAGGATTCATGCCTGCTCAGCTGCCTGATAACCGCCAGCTGGGCCGTAGGATTCATGTCTGCTCAGCTGCCTGATAATCGCCAGCTGGGCCGCAGGATTCATGCCTGCTCAGCTGCTTGATTCTTGCCTCCTGAGGCACATGATCCGTGCAGAAGAGCTACCTGATCAGCACATGAGCAGTCACATGATCAGTGCCTCTCAGTCACCTGATCACTGCATTACAGGGACGTGATTAGTGCCTGCTGATGTGCGGGATCAGCGCCTGCTCAGCTGCCTGATAATCGCCAGCTGGGCCGCAGGATTCATGCCTGCTCAGCTGCCTGATAATCGCCAGCTGGGCCGCAGGATTCATGCCTGCTCAGCTGCCTGATAATCGCCAGCTGG
Organism: Bos javanicus; assembly: GCF_032452875.1. Lineage (NCBI taxonomy): Eukaryota > Metazoa > Chordata > Mammalia > Artiodactyla > Bovidae > Bos > Bos javanicus. Next base: position 26,783 of record NW_026893948.1, read on the forward strand.
GCCGCAGGATTCATGCCTGCTCAGCTGCCTGATAATCGCCAGCTGGGCCGCAGGATTCATGCCTGCTCAGCTGCTTGATTCTGCCTGCTGAGGCACATGATCCGTGCAGAAGAGCTACCTGATCAGCACATGAGCAGTCACATGATCAGTGCCTCTCAGTCACCTGATCACTGCATTACAGGGACGTGATTAGTGCCTGCTGATGTGCTGGATCAGCGCCTGCTCAGCTGCTTGATAAACGCCAGCTGGGCCGCAGGATTCATGCCTGCTCAGCTGCCTGATAATCGCCAGCTGGGCCGCAGGATTCATGCCTGCTCAGCTGCCTGATAATCGCCAGCTGGGCCGCAGGATTCATGCCTGCTCAGCTGCCTGATAATCGCCAGCTGGGCAGCAGAATTCATGCCTGCTCAGCTGCCTGATAATCACCAGCTGGGCCGCAGGATTCATGCCTGCTCAGCTGCGTGATTCTTGCCTGCTGAGGCATATGAACCGTGCAGGAGAGCTACCTGATCAGCACATGTACAGTCACATGATCAGCGCCTCTCAGTCACCTGATCACTGCATGACAGGCACGTGATTAGTGCCTGCTGATGTGCGGGATCAGCGCCTGCTCACCTGCTTGATAATCGCCAGCTGGGCCGCAGGATTCATGCCTGCCCAGCTGCCTGATAATCGCCAGCTGGGCCGCAGGATTCATGCCTGCTCAGCTGCCTGATAATCGCCAGCTGGGCCGCAGGATTCATGCCTGCTCAGCTGCCTGATAATCGCCAGCTGGGCCGCAGGATTCATGCCTGCTCAGCTGCCTGATAATCGCCAGCTGGGCCGCAGGATTCATGCCTGCTCAGCTGCCTGATAATCGCCAGCTGGGCTGCAGGATTCATGCCTGCTCAGCTGCCTGATAATCGCCAGCTTGGCCGCAGGATTCATGCCTGCTCAGCTGCCTGATAATCGCCAGCTGGGCCGCAGGATTCATGCCTGCTCAGCTGCCTGATAATCGCCAGCTGGGCCACAGGATTCATGCCTGCTCAGCTGCCTGATAATCGCCAGCTGGGCCGCAGGATTCATGCCTGCTCAGCTGCTTGATTCTTGCCTACTGAGGCACATGATCCGTGCAGAAGTGCTACCTGATCAGCACATGAGCAGTCACATGATCAGTGCCTCTCATTCACCTGATCACTTCATTACAGTTACGTGATTAGTGCCTGCTGATGTGCGGGATCAGCGCCTGCTCACCTGCTTGATAAACGCCAGCTGGGGCGCAGGATTCATGCCTGCTCAGCTGCCTGATAATCGCCAGCTGGGCCACGGGATTCATGCCTGCTCAGCTGCCTGATAATCGCCAGCTGGGCCGCAGGATTCATGCCTGCTCAGCTGCCTGATAATCGCCAGCTGGGCCGCAGGATTCATGCCTGCTCAGCTGCCTGATAATCGCCAGCTGGGCCGCAGGATTCATGCCTGCTCAGCTGCCTGATAATCGCCAGCTGGGCCGCAGGATTCATGCCTGCTCAGCTGCCTGATAATCGCCAGCTGGGCCGCAGGATTCATGCCTGCTCAGCTGCCTGATAATCGCCAGCTGGGCCGCAGGATTCATGCCTGCTCAGCTGCCTGATAATCGCCAGCTGGGTCGCAGGATTCATGCCTGCTCAGCTGCCTGATAATCGCCAGCTGGGCCGCAGGATTCATGCCTGCTCAGCTGCCTGATCAGCTGATTCATGCCTGCTCAGCTGCCTGATAATCGCCAGCTGGGCCGCAGGATTCATGCCTGCTCAGCTGCCTGATAATCGGCAGCTGGGCCACAGGATTCATGCCTGCTCAGCTGCCTGATAATCGGCAGCTGGGCCGCAGGATTCATGCCTGCTCAGCTGCCTGATAATCGCCAGCTGGGCCGCAGGATTCATGCCTGCTCAGCTGCCTGATAATCGGCAGCTGGGCCGCAGGATTCATGCCTGCTCAGCTGCCTGATAATCGCCAGCTGGGCCGCAGGATTCATGCCTGCTCAGCTGCCTGATAATCGCCAGCTGGGCCGCAGGATTCATGCCTGCTCAGCTGCCTGATAATCGCCAGCTGGGCCGCAGGATTCATGCCTGCTCAGCTGCTTGATTCTTGCCTACTGAGGCACATGATCCGTGCAGAAGAGCTACCTGATCAGCACATGAGCAGTCACATGATCAGTGCCTTTCAGTCACCTGATCACTGCATTACAGGGACGTGATTAGTGCCTGCTGATGTGCGGGATCAGCGCCTGCTCACCTGCCTGATAATCGACAGCTGGGCCGCAGGATTCATGCCTGCTCAGCTGCCTGATAATCGCTAGCTGGGCCGCAGGATTCATGCCTGCTCATCTGCCTGATAATCGCCAGGTGGGCTGCAGGATTCATGCCTGCTCAGCTGCCTGATAATCGCCAGCTGGGCCGCAGGATTCATGCCTGCTCAGCTGCCTGATAATCGCCAGCTGCGCCGCAGGATTCATGCCTGCTCAGCTGCCTGATAATCGCCAGCTGGGCCGCAGGATTCATGCCTTCTCAGCTGCCTGATAATCGCCAGCTGGGCCGCAGGATTCATGCCTGCTCAGCTGCCTCGCCAGCTGGGCGCAGGATTCATGCCTGCTCAGCTTCCTGATAATCGCCAGCTGGTCCGCAGGATTCATGCCTGCTCAGCTGCCTGATAATCGCCAGCTGGGCCGCAGGATTCATGCCTGCTCAGCTGCCTGATAATCGCCAGCTGGGCCGCAGGATTCATGCCTGCTCAGCTGCCTGATAATCGCCAGCTGGGCCGCAGGATTCATGCCTGCTCAGCTGCCTGATAATCGCCAGCTGGGCCGCAGGATTCATGCCTGCTCAGCTGCTTGATTCTTGCCTACTGAGGCACATCATCCGTGCAGAAGAGCTACCTGATCAGCACATGAGCAGTCACATGATCAGTGCCTCTCAGTCACCTGATCACTGCTTACAGGGACGTGATTAGTGCCTGCTGATGTGCGGCATCAGCGCCTGCTCACATGCTTGATAATCGCCAGCTGGGCCGCAGGATTCATGCCTGCTCAGCTGCCTGATAATCGCCAGCTGGGCCGCAGGATTCATGCCTGCTCAGCTGCCTGATAATCGCCAGCTGGGCCGCAGGATTCATGCCTGCTCAGCTGCCTGATAATCGCCAGCTGGGCCGCAGGATTCATGCCTGCTCAGCTGCCTGATAATCGCCAGCTGGGCCGCAGGATTCATGCCTGCTCAGCTGCCTGATAATCGCCAGCTGGGCCGCAGGATTCATGCCTGCTCAGCTGCCTGATAATCGCCAGCTGGGCCGCAGGATTCATGCCTGCTCAGCTGCCTGATAATCGCCAGCTGGGCCGCAGGATTCATGCCTGCTCAGCTGCCTGATAATCGCCAGCTGGGCCGCAGGATTCATGCCTGCTCAGCTGCCTGATAATCGCCAGCTGGGCCGCAGGATTCATGCCTGCTCAGCTGCCTGATAATCGCCAGCTGGGTCGCAGGATTCATGCCTGCTCAGCTGCCTGATAATCGCCAGCTGGGCCGCAGGATTCATGCCTGCTCAGCTGCCTGATAATCGCCAGCTGGGCCGCAGGATTCATGCCTGCTCAGCTGCCTGATAATCGCCAGCTGGGCCGCAGGATTCATGCCTGCTCAGATGCCTGATAATCGCCAGCTGGGCCGCAGGATTCATGCCTGCTCAGCTGCCTGATAATCGCCAGCTGGGCCTCAGGATTCATTCCTGCTCAGCTGCCTGATACTCGCCAGCTGGGCCACGGGATTCATGCCTGCTCAGCTGCCTGATAATGCCAGCTGGGCCGCAGGATTCATGCCTACTCAGCTGCCTGATAATCGCCAGCTGGGCCGCAGGATTCATGCCTGCTCAGCTGCCTGATAATCGCCAGCTGGGCCGCAGGATTCATGCCTGCTCAGCTGCCTGATAATCGCCAGCTGGGCCGCAGGATTCATGCCTGCTCAGCTGCCTGATAATCGCCAGCTGGGCCGCAGGATTCATGCCTGCTCAGCTTCCTGATAATCGCCAGCTGGGCCGCAGGATTCATGCCTGCTCAGCTGCCTGATAATCGCCAGCTGGGCCGCAGGATTCATGCCTGCTCAGCTGCTTGATTCTTGCCTGCTGGGGCACATGATCCGTGCAGAAGAGCTACCTGATCAGCATATGAGCAGTCACATGATCAGTGCCTCTCAGTCACCTGATCACTGCATTACAGGGACGTGATTAGTGCCTGCTGATGTGCGGGATCAGCGCCTGCTCACCTGCTTGATAATCGCCAGCTGGGCCGCAGGATTCATGCCTGCTCAGCTGCCTGATAATCGCCAGCTGGGCCGCAGGATTCATGCCTGCTCAGCTGCCTGATAATCGCCAGCTGGGCCGCAGGATTCATGCCTGCTCAGCTGCCTGATAATCGCCAGCTGGGCCGCAGGATTCATGCCTGCTCAGCTGCCTGATAATCGCCAGCTGGGCCGCAGGATTCATGCCTGCTCAGCTGCCTGATAAACGCCAGCTGGGCCGCAGGATTCATGCCTGCTCAGCTGCCTGATAATCGGCAGCTGGGCCACAGGATTCATGCCTGCTCAGCTGCCTGATAATCGCCAGCTGGGCCGCAGGATTCATGCCTGCTCAGCTGCCTGATAATCGCCAGCTGGGCCGCAGGATTCATGCCTGCTCAGCTGCCTGATAATCGCCAGCTGGGCCGCAGGATTCATGCCTGCTCAGCTGCCTGATAATCGCCAGCTGGGCCGCAGGATTCATGCCTGCTCAGCTGCCTGATAATCGCCAGCTGGGCCGCAGGATTCATGCCTGCTCAGCTGCCTGATAATGCCAGCTGGGCCGCAGGATTCATGCCTGCTCAAATGCCTGATAATCGCCAGCTGGGCCGCAGGATTCATGCCTGCTCAGCTGCCTGATAATCGCCAGCTGGGCCGCAGGATTCATTCCTGCTCAGCTGCCTGATAATCGCCAGCTGGGCCACAGGATTCATGCCTGCTCAGCTGCCTGATAATCGCCAGCTGGGCCGCAGGATTCATGCCTGCTCAGCTGCCTGATAATCGCCAGCTGGGCCGCAGGATTCATGCCTGCTCAGCTGCCTGATAATCGCCAGCTGGGCCGCAGGATTCATGCCTGCTCAGCTGCCTGATAATCGCCAGCTGGGCCGCAGGATTCATGCCTGCTCAGCTGCCTGATAATCGCCAGCTGGGCCGCAGGATTCATGCCTGCTCAGCTTCCTGATAATCGCCAGCTGGGCCGCAGGATTCATGCCTGCTCAGCTGCCTGATAATCGCCAGCTGGGCCGCAGGATTCATGCCTGCTCAGCTGCTTGATTCTTGCCTGCTGAGGCACATGATCCGTGCAGAAGAGCTACCTGATCAGCATATGAGCAGTCACATGATCAGTGCCTCTCAGTCACCTGATCACTGCATTACAGGGACGTGATTAGTGCCTGCTGATGTGCGGGATCAGCGCCTGCTCACCTGCTTGATAATCGCCAGCTGGGCCGCCGGATTCATGCCTGCTCAGCTGCCTGATAATCGCCAGCTGGGCCGCAGGATTCATGCCTGCTCAGCTGCCTGAAAATCGCCAGCTGGGCCGCAGGATTCATGCCTGCTCAGCTGCCTGATAATCGCCAGCTGGGTCGCAGGATTCATGCCTGCTCAGCTGCCTGATAATCGCCAGCTGGGCCGCAGGATTCATGCCTGCTCAGCTGCCTGATAATCGCCAGCTGGGCCGCAGGATTCATGCCTGCTCAGCTGCCTGATAATAGCCAGCTGGGCCGTAGGATTCATGTCTGCTCAGCTGCCTGATAATCCCAGCTGGGCCGCAGGATTCATGCCTGCTCAGCTGCTTGATTTTTGCCTCCTGAGGCACATGATCCGTGCAGGAGAGCTACCTGATCAGCACATGAGCAGTCACATGATCAGCGCCTCTCAGTCACCTGATCACTGCATTACAGGGACGTGATTAGTGCCTGCTGATGTGCGGGATCAGCGCCTGCTCACCTGCCTGATAATCGCCAGCTGGGCCGCAGGATTCATGCCTGCTCAGCTGCCTGATAATCGCCAGCTGGGCCGCAGGATTCATGCCTGCTCAGCTGCCTGATAATCGCCAGCTGGGCCGCAGGATTCATGCCTGCTCAGCTGCCTGATAATCGCCAGCTGGGCCGCAGGATTCATGCCTGCTCAGCTGCTTGATTCTTGCCTACTGAGGCACATGATCCGTGCAGAAGAGCTACCTGATCAGCACATGAGCAGTCACATGATCAGTGCCTCTCAGTCACCTGATCACTGCATTACAGGGACGTGATTAGTGCCTGCTGATGTGCGGGATCAGCGCCTGCTCACCTGCTTGATAAACGCCAGCTGGGCCGCAGGATTCATGCCTGCTCAGCTGCCTGATAATCGCCAGCTGGGCCGCAGGATTCATGCCTGCTCAGCTGCCTGATAATCGCCAGCTGGGCCGCAGGATTCATGCCTGCTCAGCTGCCTGATAATCGCCAGCTGGGCCGCAGAATTCATGCCTGCTCAGCTGCCTGATAATCACCAGCTGGGCCGCAGGATTCATGCCTGCTCAGCTGCTTGATTCTTGCCTGCTGAGGCATATGATCCGTGCAGGAGAGCTACCTGATCAGCACATGTGCAGTCACATGATCAGCGCCTCTCAGTCACCTGATCACTGCATGACAGGCACGTGATTAGTGCCTGCTGATGTGCGGGATCAGCGCCTGCTCACCTGCTTGATAATCGCCAGCTGGGCCGCAGGATTCATGCCTGCTCAGCTGCCTGATAATCGCCAGCTGGGCCGCAGGATTCATGCCTGCTCAGCTGCCTGATAATCGCCAGCTGGGCCGCAGGATTCATGCCTGCTCAGCTGCCTGATAATCGCCAGCTGGGCCGCAGGATTCATGCCTGCTCAGCTGCCTGATAATCGCCAGCTGGGCCGCAGGATTCATGCCTGCTCAGCTGCCTGATAATCGCCAGCTGGGTTGCAGGATTCATGCCTGCTCAGCTGCCTGATAATCGCCAGCTTGGCCGCAGGATTCATGCCTGCTCAGCTGCCTGATAATCGCCAGCTGGGCCGCAGGATTCATGCCTGCTCAGCTGCCTGATAATCGCCAGCTGGGCCACAGGATTCATGCCTGCTCAGCTGCCTGATAATCGCCAGCTGGGCCGCAGGATTCATGCCTGCTCAGCTGCTTGATTCTTGCCTACTGAGGCACATGATCCGTGCAGAAGTGCTACCTGATCAGCACATGAGCAGTCACATGATCAGTGCCTCTCATTCACCTGATCACTGCATTACAGTTACGTGATTAGTGCCTGCTGATGTGCGGGATCAGCGCCTGCTCACCTGCTTGATAAACGCCAGCTGGGCCGCAGGATTCATGCCTGCTCAGCTGCCTGATAATCGCCAGCTGGGCCGCAGGATTCATGCCTGCTCAGCTGCCTGATAATCGCCAGCTGGGCCGCAGGATTCATGCCTGCTCAGCTGCCTGATACTCGCCAGCTGGGCCGCAGGATTCATGCCTGCTCAGCTGCCTGATAATCGCCATCTGGGCCGCAGGATTCATGCCTGCTCAGCTGCCTGATAATCGCCTGCTGGGCCGCAGGATTCATGCCTGCTCAGCTGCCTGATAATCGCCAGCTGGGCCTCAGGATTCATGCCTGCTCAGCTGCCTGATAATCGCCAGCTGGGCCGCAGGATTCATGCCTGCTCAGCTGCCTGATAATCGCCAGCTGGGCCGCAGGATTCATGCCTGCTCAGCTGCCTGATAATCGCCAGCTGGGCCGCAGGATTCATGCCTGCTCAGCTGCCTGATAATCGCCATCTGGGCCGCAGGATTCATGCCTGCTCAGCTGCCTGATAATCGCCAGCTGGGCCGCAGGATTCATGCCTGCTCAGCTGCCTGATAATCGGCAGCTGGGCCGCAGGATTCATGCCTGCTCAGCTGCCTGATAATCGCCAGCTGGGCCGCAGGATTCATGCCTGCTCAGCTGCCTGATAATCGCCAGCTGGGCCGCAGGATTCATGCCTGCTCAGCTGCCTGATAATCGCCAGCTGGGCCGCAGGATTCATGCCTGCTCAGCTGCTTGATTCTTGCCTACTGAGGCACATGATCCGTGCAGAAGAGCTACCTGATCAGCACATGAGCAGTCACATGATCAGTGCCTCTCAGTCACCTGATCACTGCATTACAGGGACGTGATTAGTGCCTGCTGATGTGCGGGATCAGCGCCTGCTCACCTGCCTGATAATCGCCAGCTGGGCCGCAGGATTCATGCCTGCTCAGCTGCCTGATAATCGCTAGCTGGGCCGCAGGATTCATGCCTGCTCAGCTGCCTGATAATCGCCAGGTGGGCCGCAGGATTCATGCCTGCTCAGCTGCCTGATAATCGCCAGCTGGGCCGCAGGATTCATGCCTGCTCAGCTGCCTGATATTCGCCAGCTGGGCCGCAGGATTCATGCCTGCTCAGCTGCCTGATAATCGCCAGCTGGGCCGCAGGATTCATGCCTGCTCAGCTGCCTGATAATCGCCAGCTGGGCCGCAGGATTCATGCCTGTTCAGCTGCCTGATAATCGCCAGCTGGGGCGCAGGATTCATGCCTGCTCAGCTTCCTGATAATCGCCAGCTAGGCCGCAGGATTCATGCCTGCTCAGCTGCCTGATAATCGCCAGCTGGGCCGCAGGATTCATGCCTGCTCAGCTGCCTGATAATCGCCAGCTGGGCCGCAGGATTCATGCCTGCTCAGCTGCCTGATAATCGCCAGCTGGGCCGCAGGATTCATGCCTGCTCAGCTGCCTGATAATCGCCAGCTGGGCCGCAGGATTCATGCCTGCTCAGCTGCCTGATAATAGCCAGCTGGGCCGTAGGATTCATGTCTGCTCAGCTGCCTGATAATTGCCAGCTGGGCCGCAGGATTCATGCCTGCCTAGCTGCCTGATAATCGCCAGCTGGGCCGCAGGATTCATGCCTGCTCAGCTGCCTGATAATCGCCAGCTGGGCCGCAGGATTCAAGCCTGCTCAGCTGCCTGATAATCGCCAGCTGGGCCGCAGGATTCATGCCTGCTCAGCTGCCTGATAATCGCCAGCTGGGCCGCAGGATTCATGCCTGCTCAGCTGCCTGATAATCACCAGCTGGGCCGCAGGATTCATGCCTGCTCAGCTGCGTGATACTAGCCAGCTGAGCCGCAGGATCCGTGCAGGAGAGCAACCAGATCAGCACATGAGCAGTCACATGATCAGCGCCTCTCAGTCACCTGATCACTGCATGACAGCACGTGATCAGTGCCTGCTGAGGTGCGGGATTCCGTGCCTGCTCAGCTGCCTGATAATCGCCAGCTCGGCCGCAGGATTCATGCCTGCTCAGCTGCCTGATAATCGCCAGCTGGGCCAGGATTCATGCCTGCTCAGCTGCCTGATAATCGCCAGCTGGGCCGCAGGATTCATGCCTGCTCAGCTGCCTGATAATCACCAGATGGGCCGCAGGATTCATGCCTGCTCAGCTGCCTGATAATCGCCAGCTGGGCCGCAGGATTCATGCCTGCTCAGCTGCCTGATAATCGCCAGCTGGGCCGCAGGATTCATGCCTGCTCAGCTGCCTGATAATCGCCAGCTGGGCCGCAGGATTCATGCCTGCTCAGCTGCCTGATAATCGCCAGCTGGGCCGCAGGATTCATGCCTGCTCAGCTGCCTGATAATCGCCAGCTGGGCCGCAGGATTCATGCCTGCTCAGCTGCCTGATAATCGCCAGCTGGGCCGCAGGATTCATGCCTGCTCAGCTGCTGATTCTTGCCTGCTGAGGCACATGATCCGTGCAGGAAGCTACCTGATCAGCACATGAGCAGTCACATGATCAGCGCCTCTCAGTCACCTGATCACTGCATGACAGGCACGTGATCAGTGCCTGCTGAGGTGCGGGATCAGCGCCTGCTCAGCTGCCTGATAATCGCCAGCTGGGCCGCAGGATTCATGCCTGCTCAGCTGCCTGATAATCGCCAGCTGGGCCGCAGGATTCATGCCTGCTCAGCTGCCTGATAATCGCCAGCTGGGCCGCAGGATTCATGCCTGCTCAGCTGCCTGATAATCGCCAGCTGGGCCGCAGGATTCATGCCTGCTCAGCTGCCTGATAATCACCAGCTGGGCCGCAGGATTCATGCCTGCTCAGCTGCTTGATTCTTGCCTGCTGAGGCACATGATCCGTGCAGGAGACCTACCTGATCAGCACATGAGCAGTCACATGATCAGCGACTCTCAGTCACCTGATCACTGCATGTCAGGCACGTGATCAGTGCCTGCTGAGGTGCGGGATCAGCGCCTGCTCACCTGCCTGATATTCGCCAGCTGGGCCGCAGGATTCATGCCTGCTCAGCTGCCTGATAATCGTCAGCTGGGCCGCAGGATTCATGCCTGCTCAGCTGCCTGATAATCGCCAGCTGGGCCGCAGGATTCATGCCTGCTCAGCTGCCTGATAATCGCCAGCTGGGCCGCAGGATTCATGCCTGCTCAGCTGCCTGATAATCGCCAGCTGGGCCGCAGGATTCATGCCTGCTCAGCTGCCTGATAATCGCCAGCTGGGCCGCAGGATTCATGCCTGCTCAGCTGCCTGATAATAGCCAGCTGGGCCGTAGGATTCATGTCTGCTCAGCTGCCTGATAATTGCCAGCTGGGCCGCAGGATTCATGCCTGCTTAGCTGCCTGATAATCGCCAGCTGGGCCGCAGGATTCATGCCTGCTCAGCTGCCTGATAATCGCCAGCTGGGCCGCAGGATTCAAGCCTGCTCAGCTGCCTGATAATCGCCACCTGGGCCGCAGGATTCATGCCTGCTCAGCTGCCTGATAATCGCCAGCTGGGCCGCAGGATTCATGCCTGCTCAGCTGCCTGATAATCACCAGCTGGGCCGCAGGATTCATGCCTGCTCAGCTGCTTGATTCTTGCCTGCTGAGGCACATGATCCGTGCAGGAGACCTACCTGATCAGCACATGAGCAGTCACATGATCAGCGCCTCTCAGTCACCTGATCACTGCATGACAGGCACGTGATCAGTGCCTGCTGAGGTGCGGGATCAGCGCCTGCTCAGCTGCCTGATAATCGCCAGCTCGGCCGCAGGATTCATGCCTGCTCAGCTGCCTGATAATCGCCAGCTGGGCCGCAGGATTCATGCCTGCTCAGCTGCCTGATAATCGCCAGCTGGGCCGCAGGATTCATGCCTGCTCAGCTGCCTGATAATCACCAGATGGGCCGCAGGATTCATGCCTGCTCAGCTGCCTGATAATCGCCAGCTGGGCCGCAGGATTCATGCCTGCTCAGCTGCCTGATAATCGCCAGCTGGGCCGCAGGATTCATGCCTGCTCAGCTGCCTGATAATCGCCAGCTGGGCCGCAGGATTCATGCCTGCTCAGCTGCCTGATAATCGCCAGCTGGGCCGCAGGATTCATGCCTGCTCAGCTGCCTGATAATCGCCAGCTGGGCCGCAGGATTCATGCCTGCTCAGCTGCCTGATAATCGCCAGCTGGGCCGCAGGATTCATGCCTGCTCAGCTGCTTGATTCTTGCCTGCTGAGGCACATGATCCGTGCAGGAGACCTACCTGATCAGCACATGAGCAGTCACATGATCAGCGCCTCTCAGTCACCTGATCACTGCATGACAGGCACGTGATCAGTGCCTGCTGCAGAGTGCGGGATCAGCGCCTGCTCACCTGCCTGATCATCGCCAGCTGGGCCGCAGGATTCATGCCTGCTCAGCTGCCTGATAATCGCCAGCTGGGCCGTAGGATTCATGCCTGCTCAGCTGCCTGATAATCGCCAGCTGGGCCGCAGGATTCATGCCTGCTCAGCTGCCTGATAATCGCCAGCTGGGCCGCAGGATTCATGCCTGCTCAGCTGCCTGATAATCGCCAGCTGGGCCGCAGGATTCATGCCTGCTCAGCTGCTTGATTCTTGCCTGCTGAGGCACATGATCCGTGCAGGAGACCTACCTGATCAGCACATGAGCAGTCACATGATCAGCGCCTCTCAGTCACCTGATCACTGCATGTCAGGCACGTGATCAGTGCCTGCTGAGGTGCGGGATCAGCGCCTGCTCACCTGCCTGATAATCGCCAGCTGGGCCGCAGGATTCATGCCTGCTCAGCTGCCTGATAATCGCCAGCTGGGCCGCAGGATTCATGCCTGCTCAGCTGCCTGATAATCGCCAGCTGGGCCGCAGGATTCATGCCTGCTCAGCTGCCTGATAATCGCCAGCTGGGCCGCAGGATTCATGCCTGCTCAGCTGCCTGATAATCGCCAGCTGGGCCGCAGGATTCATGCCTGCTCAGCTGCCTGATAATCGCCAGCTGGGCCGCAGGATTCATGCCTGCTCAGCTGCCTGATAATCGCCAGCTGGGCCGCAGGATTCATGCCTGCTCAGCTGCCTGATAATCGCCAGCTGGGCCGCAGGATTCATGCCTGCTCAGCTGCCTGATAATCGCCAGCTGGGCCGCAGGATTCATGCCTGCTCAGCTGCTTGATTCTTGCCTGCTGAGGCACATGATCCGTGCAGGAGACCTACCTGATCAGCACATGAGCAGTCACATGATCAGCGCCTCTCAGTCACCTGATCACTGCATGACAGGCACGTGATCAGTGCCTGCAGAGGTGCGGGATCAGCGCCTGCTCAGCTGCCTGATAATCGCCAGCTGGGCCGCAGGATTCATGCCTGCTCAGCTGCCTGATAATCGCCAGCTGGGCCGCAGGATTCATGCCTGCTCAGCTGCCTGATAATCGCCAGCTGGGCCGCAGGATTCATGCCTGCTCAGCTGCCTGATAATCGCAAGCTGGGCCGCAGGATTCATGCCTGCTCAGCTGCTGATTCTTGCCTGCTGAGGCACATGATCCGTGCAGGAGAGCTACCTGATCAGCACATGAGCAGTCACATGATCAGCGCCTCTCAGTCACCTGATCACTGCATGACAGGCACGTGATCAGTGCCTGCTGAGGTGCGGGATCAGCGCCTGCTCAGCTGCCTGATAATCGCCAGCTGGGCCGCAGGATTCATGCCTGCTCAGCTGCCTGATAATCGCCAGCTGGGCCGCAGGATTCATGCCTGCTCAGCTGCCTGATAATCGCCAGCTGGGCCGCAGGATTCATGCCTGCTCAGCTGCTTGATTCTTGCCTGCTGAGGCACATGATCCGTGCAGGAGAGCTACCTGATCAGCATGAGCAGTCACATGATCAGCGCCTCTCAGTCACCTGATCACTGCATGACAGCACGTGATCAGTGCCTGCTGGTGCGGGATCAGCGCCTGCTCAGCTGCCTGATAATCGCCAGCTGGGCCGCAGGATTCATGCCTGCTCAGCTGCCTGATAATCGCCAGCTGGGCCGCAGGATTCATGCCTGCTCAGCTGCCTGATAATCGCCAGCTGGGCCGCAGGATTCATGCCTGCTCAGCTGCCTGATAATCGCCAGCTGGGCCGCAGGATTCATGCCTGCTCAGCTGCCTGATAATCGCCAGCTGGGCCGCAGGATTCATGCCTGCTCAGCTGCCTGATAATCGCCAGCTGGGCCGCAGGATTCATGCCTGCTCAGCTGCTTGATTCTTGCCTGCTGAGGCACATGATCCGTGCAGGAGAGCTGCCTGATCAGCACATGAGCAGTCACATGATCAGCGCCTCTCAGTCACCTTATCACTGCATGACAGGCACGTGATCAGTGCCTGCTGAGGTGCAGGATCAGCGCCTGCTCACCTGCCTGATAATCGCCAGCTGGGCCGCAGGATTCATGCCTGCTCAGCTGCCTGATAATCGCCAGCTGGGCCGCAGGATTCATGCCTGCTCAGCTGCTGATTCTTGCCTGCTGAGGCACATGATCCATGCAGGAGACCTACCTGATCAGCACATGAGCAGACACATGATCAGCGCCTCTCAGTCACCTGATCACTGCATGACAGGCACGTGATCAGTGCCTGCTGAGGTGCGGGATCAGCGCCTGCTCACCTGCCTGATAATCGCCAGCTGGGCCGCAGGATTCATGCCTGCTCAGCTGCCTGATAATCGCCAGCTGGGCCGCAGGATTCATGCCTGCTCAGCTGCCTGATAATCGCCAGCTGGGCCGCAGGATTCATGCCTGCTCAGCTGCCTGATAATCGCCAGCTGGGCCGCAGGATTCATGCCTGCTCAGCTGCCTGATAATCGCCAGCTGGGCCGCAGGATTCATGCCTGCTCAGCTGCCTGATAATCGCCAGCTGGGCCGCAGGATTCATGCCTGCTCAGCTGCCTGATAAACGCCAGCTGGGCCGCAGGATTCATGCCTGCTCAGCTGCCTGATAATCGCCAGCTGGGCCGCGGGATTCATGCCTGCTCAGCTGCCTGATAATGCCAGCTGGGCCGCAGGATTCATGCCTGCTCAGCTGCCTGATAATCGCCAGCTGGGCCTGCCTGCTCAGCTGCCTGATAATCGCCAGCTGGGCCGCAGGATTCATGCCTGCTCAGCTGCCTGATAATCGCCAGCTGGGCCGCAGGATTCATGCCTGCTCAGCTGCCTGATAATCGCCAGCTGGGCCGCAGGATTCATGCCTGCTCAGCTGCCTGATAATCGCCAGCTGGGCCGCAGGATTCATGCCTGCTCAGCTGCCTGATAATCGCCAGCTGGGCCGCAGGATTCATGCCTGCTCAGCTGCCTGATAATCGCCAGCTGGGCCGCAGGATTCATGCCTGCTCAGCTGCTTGATTCTTGCCTGCTGGGCACATGATCCGTGCAGGAGAGCTGCCTGATCAGCACATGAGCAGTCACATGATCAGCGCCTCTCAGTCACCTGATCACTGCATGGGCACGTGATCAGTGCCTGCTGGTGCGGGATCAGCGCCTGCTCCTGCCTGATAATCGCCAGCTGGGCCGCAGGATTCATGCCTGCTCAGCTGCCTGATAATCGCCAGCTGGGCCGCAGGATTCATGCCTGCTCAGCTGCCTGATAATCGCCAGCTGGGCCGCAGGATTCATGCCTGCTCAGCTGCCTGATAATCGCCAGCTGGGCCGCAGGATTCATGCCTGCTCAGCTGCCTGATAATCGCCAGCTGGGCCGCAGGATTCATGCCTGCTCAGCTGCTTGATTCTTGCCTGCTGAGGCACATGATCCGTGCAGGAGACCTACCTGATCAGCACATGAGCAGTCACATGATCAGCGACTCTCAGTCACCTGATCACTGCATGTCAGGCACGTGATCAGTGCCTGCTGAGGTGCGGGATCAGCGCCTGCTCACCTGCCTGATAATCGCCAGCTGGGCCGCAGGATTCATGCCTGCTCAGCTGCCTGATAATCGTCAGCTGGGCCGCAGGATTCATGCCTGCTCAGCTGCCTGATAATCGCCAGCTGGGCCGCAGGATTCATGCCTGCTCAGCTGCCTGATAATCGCAAGCTGGGCCGCAGGATTCATGCCTGCTCAGCTGCCTGATAATCGCCAGCTGGGCCACAGGATTCATGCCTGCCCAGCTGCCTGATAATCGCCAGCTGGGCCGCAGGATTCATGCCTGCTCACCTGCCTGATAATCGCCAGCTGGGCCGCAGGATTCATGCCTGCTCAGCTGCCTGATAATCGCCAGCTGGGCCGCAGGATTCATGCCTGCTCAGCTGCCTGATAATCGCCAGCTGGGCCGCAGGATTCATGCCTGCTCAGCTGCTTGATTCTTGCCTGCTGAGGCACATGATCCGTGCAGGAGAGCTACCTGATCAGCATGAGCAGTCACATGATCAGCGCCTCTCAGTCACCTGATCACTGCATGACAGGCACGTGATCAGTGCCTGCTGAGGTGCGGGATCAGCGCCTGCTCAGCTGCCTGATAATCGCCAGCTGGGCCGCAGGATTCATGCCTGCTCAGCTGCCTGATAATCGCCAGCTGGGCCGCGGGATTCATGCCTGCTCAGCTGCCTGATAATCGCCAGCTGGGCCGCAGGATTCATGCCTGCTCAGCTGCCTGATAATCGCCAGCTGGGCCGCAGGATTCATGCCTGCTCAGCTGCTTGATTCTTGCCTGCTGAGGCACATGATCCGTGCAGGAGACCTACCTGATCAGCACATGAGCAGTCACATGATCAGCGCCTCTCAGTCACCTGATCACTGCATGACAGGCACGTGATCAGTGCCTGCAGAGGTGCGGGATCAGCGCCTGCTCAGCTGCCTGATAATCGCCAGCTGGGCCGCAGGATTCATGCCTGCTCAGCTGCCTGATAATCGCCAGCTGGGCCGCAGGATTCATGCCTGCTCAGCTGCCTGATAATCGCCAGCTGGGCCGCAGGATTCATGCCTGCTCAGCTGCTGATTCTTGCCTGCTGAGGCACATGATCCGTGCAGGAGACCTACCTGATCAGCACATGAGCAGTCACATGATCAGCGCCTCTCAGTCACCTGATCACTGCATGACAGGCACGTGATCAGTGCCTGCTGAGGTGCGGGATCAGCGCCTGCTCAGCTGCCTGATAATCGCCAGCTGGGCCGCAGGATTCATGCCTGCTCAGCTGCCTGATAATCGCCAGCTGGGCCGCAGGATTCATGCCTGCTCAGCTGCCTGATAATCGCCAGCTGGGCCGCGGGATTCATGCCTGCTCAGCTGCCTGATAATCGCCAGCTGGGCCGCAGGATTCATGCCTGCTCAGCTGCCTGATAATCGCCAGCTGGGCCGCAGGATTCATGCCTGCTCAGCTGCCTGATAATCGCCAGCTGGGCCGCAGGATTCATGCCTGCTCAGCTGCTTGATTCGCCTGCTGAGGCACATGATCCGTGCAGGAGACCTACCTGATCAGCACATGAGCAGTCACATGATCAGCGCCTCTCAGTCACCTTATCACTGCATGACAGGCACGTGATCAGTGCCTGCTGAGGTGCGGGATCAGCGCCTGCTCACTTGCCTGATAATCGCCAGCTGGGCCGCAGGATTCATGCCTGCTCAGCTGCCTGATAATCGCCAGCTGGGCCGCAGGATTCATGCCTGCTCAGCTGCTTGATTCTTGCCTGCTGAGGCACATGATCCGTGCAGGAGACCTACCTGATCAGCACATGAGCAGTCACATGATCAGCGCCTCTCAGTCACCTGATCACTGCATGACAGGCACGTGATCAGTGCCTGCTGAGGTGCGGGATCAGCGCCTGCTCAGCTGCCTGATAATCGCCAGCTGGGCCGCAGGATTCATGCCTGCTCAGCTGCCTGATAATCGCCAGCTGGGCCGCAGGATTCATGCCTGCTCAGCTGCCTGATAATCGCCAGCTGGGCCGCAGGATTCATGCCTGCTCAGCTGCCTGATAATCGCCAGCTGGGCCGCAGGATTCATGCCTGCTCAGCTGCCTGATAATCGCCAGCTGGGCCGCAGGATTCATGCCTGCTCAGCTGCCTGATAATCGCCAGCTGGGCCGCAGGATTCATGCCTGCTCAGCTGCCTGATAAACGCCAGCTGGGCCGCAGGATTCATGCCTGCTCAGCTGCCTGATAATCGGCAGCTGGGCCGCAGGATTCATGCCTGCTCAGCTGCCTGATAATCGCCAGCTGGGCCGCAGGATTCATGCCTGCTCAGCTGCCTGATAATCGCCAGATGGGCCGCAGGATTCATGCCTGCTCAGCTGCCTGATAATCGCCAGCTGGGCCGCAGGATTCATGCCTGCTCAGCTGCCTGATAATCGCCAGCTGGGCCGCAGGATTCATGCCTGCTCAGCTGCCTGATAATCGCCAGCTGGGCCGCAGGATTCATGCCTGCTCAGCTGCCTGATAATCGCCAGCTGGGCCGCAGGATTCATGCCTGCTCAGCTGCCTGATAATCGCCAGCTGGGCCGCAGGATTCATGCCTGCTCAGCTGCCTGATAATCGCCAGCTGGGCCGCAGGATTCATGCCTGCTCAGCTGCTTGATTCTTGCCTGCTGAGGCACATGATCCGTGCAGGAGACCTACCTGATCAGCACATGAGCAGTCACATGATCAGCGCCTCTCAGTCACCTGATCACTGCATGACAGGCACGTGATCAGTGCCTGCTGAGGTGCGGGATCAGCGCCTGCTCAGCTGCCTGATAATCGCCAGCTGGGCCGCAGGATTCATGCCTGCTCAGCTGCCTGATAATCGCCAGCTGGGCCGCAGGATTCATGCCTGCTCAGCTGCCTGATAATCGCCAGCTGGGCCGCAGGATTCATGCCTGCTCAGCTGCCTGATAATCGCCAGCTGGGCCGCAGGATTCATGCCTGCTCAGCTGCCTGATAATCGCCAGCTGGGCCGCAGGATTCATGCCTGCTCAGCTGCTTGATTCTGCCTGCTGAGGCACATGATCCGTGCAGGAGACCTACCTGATCAGCACATGAGCAGTCACATGATCAGCGCCTCTCAGTCACCTGATCACTGCATGTCAGGCACGTGATCAGTGCCTGCTGGGGTGCGGGATCAGCGCCTGCTCAGCTGCCTGATAATCGCCAGCTGGGCCGCAGGATTCATGCCTGCTCAGCTGCCTGATAATCGCCAGCTGGGCCGCAGGATTCATGCCTGCTCAGCTGCCTGATAATCGCCAGCTGGGCCGCAGGATTCATGCCTGCTCAGCTGCCTGATAATCGCCAGCTGGGCCGCAGGATTCATGCCTGCTCAGCTGCCTGATAATCGCCAGCTGGGCCGCAGGATTCATGCCTGCTCAGCTGCCTGATAATCGCCAGCTGGGCCGCAGGATTCATGCCTGCTCACCTGCCTGATAATCGCCAGCTGGGCCGCAGGATTCATGCCTGCTCAGCTGCCTGATAATCGCCAGCTGGGCCGCAGGATTCATGCCTGCTCAGCTGCCTGATAATCGCCAGCTGGGCCGCAGGATTCATGCCTGCTCAGCTGCTTGATTCTTGCCTGCTGAGGCACATGATCCGTGCAGGAGACCTACCTGATCAGCACATGAGCAGTCACATGATCAGCGCCTCTCAGTCACCTGATCACTGCATGAAAGGCACGTGATCAGTGCCTGCTGAGGTGCAGGATCAGCGCCTGGTCACCTGCCTGATAATCGCCAGCTGGGCCGCAGGACTCATGCCTGCTCAGCTGCCTGATAATCGCCAGCTGGGCCGCAGGATTCATGCCTGCTCAGCTGCCTGATAATCGCCAGCTGGGCTGCAGGATTCATGCCTGCTCAGCTGCCTGATAATCGCCAGCTGGGCCGCAGGATTCATGCCTGCTCAGCTGCTTGATTCTTGCCTGCTGAGGCACATGATCCGTGCAGGAGAGCTACCTGATCAGCACATGAGCAGTCACATGATCAGCGCCTCTCAGTCACCTGATCACTGCATGACAGGCACGTGATCAGTGCCTGCTGAGGTGCGGGATCAGCGCCTGCTCAGCTGCCTGATAATCGCCAGCTGGGCCGCAGGATTCATGCCTGCTCAGCTGCCTGATAATCGCCAGCTGGGCCGCAGGATTCATGCCTGCTCAGCTGCCTGATAATCGCCAGCTGGGCCGCAGGATTCATGCCTGCTCAGCTGCTTGATTCTTGCCTGCTGAGGCACATGATCCGTGCAGGAGAGCTACCTGATCAGCATGAGCAGTCACATGATCAGCGCCTCTCAGTCACCTGATCACTGCATGACAGGCACGTGATCAGTGCCTGCTGAGGTGCGGGATCAGCGCCTGCTCAGCTGCCTGATAATCGCCAGCTGGGCCGCAGGATTCATGCCTGCTCAGCTGCCTGATAATCGCCAGCTGGGCCGCAGGATTCATGCCTGCTCAGCTGCCTGATAATCGCCAGCTGGGCCGCAGGATTCATGCCTGCTCAGCTGCCTGATAATCGCCAGCTGGGCCGCAGGATTCATGCCTGCTCAGCTGCCTGATAATCGCCAGCTGGGCCGCAGGATTCATGCCTGCTCAGCTGCCTGATAATCGCCAGCTGGGCCGCAGGATTCATGCCTGCTCAGCTGCTTGATTCTTGCCTGCTGAGGCACATGATCCGTGCAGGAGAGCTACCTGATCAGCACATGAGCAGTCACATGATCAGCGCCTCTCAGTCACCTTATCACTGCATGACAGGCACGTGATCAGTGCCTGCTGAGGTGCGGGATCAGCGCCTGCTCAGCTGCCTGATAATCGCCAGCTGGGCCGCAGGATTCATGCCTGCTCAGCTGCCTGATAATCGCCAGCTGGGCCGCAGGATTCATGCCTGCTCAGCTGCTGATTCTTGCCTGCTGAGGCACATGATCCGTGCAGGAGAGCTACCTGATCAGCACATGAGCAGTCACATGATCAGCGCCTCTCAGTCACCTGATCACTGCATGACAGGCACGTGATCAGTGCCTGCTGAGGTGCGGGATCAGCGCCTGCTCACTGCCTGATAATCGCCAGCTGGGCCGCAGGATTCATGCCTGCTCAGCTGCCTGATAATCGCCAGCTGGGCCGCAGGATTCATGCCTGCTCAGCTGCCTGATAATCGCCAGCTGGGCCGCAGGATTCATGCCTGCTCAGCTGCCTGATAATCGCCAGCTGGGCCGCAGGATTCATGCCTGCTCAGCTGCCTGATAATGCCAGCTGGGCCGCAGGATTCATGCCTGCTCAGCTGCCTGATAATCGCCAGCTGGGCCGCAGGATTCATGCCTGCTCAGCTGCCTGATAAACGCCAGCTGGGCCGCAGGATTCATGCCTGCTCAGCTGCCTGATAATCGGCAGCTGGGCCGCAGGATTCATGCCTGCTCAGCTGCCTGATAATCGCCAGCTGGGCCGCAGGATTCATGCCTGCTCAGCTGCCTGATAATCGCCAGCTGGGCCGCAGGATTCATGCCTGCTCAGCTGCCTGATAATCGCCAGCTGGGTCGCAGGATTCATGCCTGCTCAGCTGCCTGATAATCGCCAGCTGGGCCGCAGGATTCATGCCTGCTCAGCTGCCTGATAATCGCCAGCTGGGCCGCAGGATTCATGCCTGCTCAGCTGCCTGATAATCGCCAGCTGGGCCGCAGGATTCATGCCTGCTCAGATGCCTGATAATCGCCAGCTGGGCCGCAGGATTCATGCCTGCTCAGCTGCCTGATAATCGCCAGCTGGGCCGCAGGATTCATTCCTGCTCAGCTGCCTGATAATCGCCAGCTGGGCCGCAGGATTCATGCCTGCTCAGCTGCCTGATAATCGCCAGCTGGGCCGCAGGATTCATGCCTGCTCAGCTGCCTGATAATCGCCAGCTGGGCCGCAGGATTCATGCCTGCTCAGCTGCCTGATAATCGCCAGCTGGGCCGCAGGATTCATGCCTGCTCAGCTGCCTGATAATCGCCAGCTGGGCCGCAGGATTCATGCCTGCTCAGCTGCCTGATAATCGCCAGCTGGGCCGCAGGATTCATGCCTGCTCAGCTTCCTGATAATCGCCAGCTTGGCCGCAGGATTCATGCCTGCTCAGCTGCCTGATAATCGCCAGCTGGGCCGCAGGATTCATGCCTGCTCAGCTGCTTGATTCTTGCCTGCTGAGGCACATGATCCGTGCAGAAGAGCTACCTGATCAGCATATGAGCAGTCACATGATCAGTGCCTCTCAGTCACCTGATCACTGCATGACAGGCACGTGATCAGTGCCTGCTGAGGTGCGGGATCATGCCTGCTCAGCTGCCTGATAATCGCCAGCTGGGCCGCAGGATTCATGCCTGCTCAGCTGCCTGATAATCGCCAGCTGGGCCGCAGGATTCATGCCTGCTCAGCTGCCTGATAATCGCCAGCTGGGCCGCAGGATTCATGCCTGCTCAGCTGCCTGATAATCGCCAGCTGGGCCGCAGGATTCATGCCTGCTCAGCTGCTTGATTTTTGCCTCCTGAGGCACATGATCCGTGCAGAAGAGCTACCTGATCAGCACATGAGCAGTCACATGATCAGTGCCTCTCAGTCACCTGATCACTGCATGACAGGCACGTGATCAGTGCCTGCTGATGTGCGGGATCAGCGCCTGCTCAGCTGCCTGATAATCGCCAGCTGGACCGCAGGATTCATGCCTGCTCAGCTGCCTGATAATCGCCAGCTGGGCTGCAGGATTCATTCCTGCTCAGCTGACTGATAATCGCCAGCTGGGCCGAAGGATTCATGCCTGCTCAGCTGCCTGATAATCGCCAGCTGGGCCGCAGGATTCATGCCTGCTCAGCTGCTTGATTCTTGCCTACTGAGGCACATGATCCGTGCAGGAGAGCTGCCTGATCAGCACATGAGCAGTCACATGATCAGCGCCTCTCAGTCACCTGATCACTGCATGACAGGCACGTGATCAGTGCCTGCTGATGTGCGGGATCAGCGCCTGCTCAGCTGCCTGATAAACGCCAGCTGGGCCGCAGGATTCATGCCTGCTCAGCTGCCTGATAATCGCCAGCTGGGCCAGGATTCATGCCTGCTCAGCTGCCTGATAATCGCCAGCTGGGCCGCAGGATTCATGCCTGCTCAGCTGCCTGATAATCGCCAGCTGGGCCGCAGAATTCATGCCTGCTCAGCTGCCTGATAATCGCCAGCTGGGCCGCAGGATTCATGCCTGCTCAGCTGCTTGATTCTTGCCTGCTGAGGCACATGATCCGTGCAGGAGAGCTACCTGATCAGCACATGAGCAGTCACATGATCAGCGCCTCTCAGTCACCTGATCACTGCATGACAGGCACGTGATCAGTGCCTGCTGAGGTGCGGGATCAGCGCCTGCTCAGCTTGATAATCGCCAGCTGGGCCGCAGGATTCATGCCTGCTCAGCTGCCTGATAATCGCCAGCTGGGCCGCAGGATTCATGCCTGCTCAGCTGCCTGATAATCGCCAGCTGGGCCGCAGGATTCATGCCTGCTCAGCTGCCTGATAATCGCCAGCTGGGCCGCAGGATTCATGCCTGCTCAGCTGCCTGATAATCGCCAGCTGGGCCGCAGGATTCATGCCTGCTCAGCTGCCTGATAATCGCCAGCTGGGCCGCAGGATTCATGCCTGCTCAGCTGCCTGATAATCGCCAGCTGGGCCGCAGGATTCATGCCTGCTCAGCTGCCTGATAATCGCCAGCTGGGCCGCAGGATTCATGCCTGCTCAGCTGCCTGATAATCGCCAGCTGGGCCGCAGGATTCATGCCTGCTCAGCTGCCTGATAATCGCCAGCTGGGCCGCAGGATTCATGCCTGCTCAGCTGCTTGATTCTTGCCTGCTGAGGCACATGATCCGTGCAGAAGAGCTACCTGATCAGCACATGAGCAGTCACATGATCAGCGCCTCTCAGTCACCTGATCACTGCATGACAGGCACGTGATCAGTGCCTGCTGATGTGCGGGATCAGCGCCTGCTCAGCTGCCTGATAAACGCCAGCTGGGCCGCAGGATTCATGCCTGCTCAGCTGCCTGATAATCGCCAGCTGGGCCGCAGGATTCATGCCTGCTCAGCTGCCTGATAATCGCCAGCTGGGCCGCAGGATTCATGCCTGCTCAGCTGCCTGATAATCGCCAGCTGGGCCGCAGGATTCATGCCTGCTCAGCTGCCTGATAATCGCCATCTGGGCCGCAGGATTCATGCCTGCTCAGCTGCCTGATAATCGCCAGCTGGGCCGCAGGATTCATGCCTGCTCAGCTGCCTGATAATCGCCAGCTGGGCCTCAGGATTCATGCCTGCTCAGCTGCCTGATAATCGCCAGCTGGGCCGCAGGATTCATGCCTGCTCAGCTGCCTGATAATCGCCAGCTGGGCCGCAGGATTCATGCCTGCTCAGCTGCCTGATAATCGCCAGCTGGGCCGCAGGATTCATGCCTGCTCAGCTGCCTGATAATCGCCAGCTGGGCCGCAGGATTCATGCCTGCTCAGCTGCCTGATAATCGCCAGCTGGGCCGCAGGATTCATGCCTGCTCAGCTGCCTGATAATCGGCAGCTGGGCCGCAGGATTCATGCCTGCTCAGCTGCCTGATAATCGCCAGCTGGGCCGCAGGATTCATGCCTGCTCAGCTGCCTGATAATCGCCAGCTGGGCCGCAGGATTCATGCCTGCTCAGCTGCCTGATAATCGCCAGCTGGGCCGCAGGATTCATGCCTGCTCAGCTGCTTGATTCTTGCCTACTGAGGCACATGATCCGTGCAGAAGAGCTACCTGATCAGCACATGAGCAGTCACATGATCAGCGCCTCTCAGTCACCTGATCACTGCATGACAGGCACGTGATCAGTGCCTGCTGAGGTGCGGGATCAGCGCCTGCTCACCTGCCTGATAATCGCCAGCTGGGCCGCAGGATTCATGCCTGCTCAGCTGCCTGATAATCGCCAGCTGGGCCGCAGGATTCATGCCTGCTCAGCTGCCTGATAATCGCCAGGTGGGCCGCAGGATTCATGCCTGCTCAGCTGCCTGATAATCGCCAGCTGGGCCGCAGGATTCATGCCTGCTCAGCTGCCTGATAATCGCCAGCTGGGCCGCAGGATTCATGCCTGCTCAGCTGCCTGATAATCGCCAGCTGGGCCGCAGGATTCATGCCTGCTCAGCTTCCTGATAATCGCCAGCTGGGCCGCAGGATTCATGCCTGCTCAGCTGCCTGATAATCGCCAGCTGGGCCGCAGGATTCATGCCTGCTCAGCTGCCTGATAATCGCCAGCTGGGCCGCAGGATTCATGCCTGCTCAGCTGCCTGATAATCGCCAGCTGGGTCGCAGGATTCATGCCTGCTCAGCTGCCTGATAATCGCCAGCTGGGCCGCAGGATTCATACCAGCTCAGCTGCCTGATAATCGCCAGCTGGGCCGCAGGAGTCATGTCTGCTCATCTGCCTGATAATCGCCAGCTGGGCCGGGATTCATGCCTGCTCAGCTGCCTGATAATCCCAGCTGGGCCGCAGGGATTCATGCCTGCTCAGCTGCCTGATAATCGCCAGCTGGGCCGCAGGATTCAAGCCTGCTCAGCTGCCTGATAATCGCCAGCTGGGCCGCAGGATTCATGCCTGCTCAGCTGCCTGATAATCGCCAGCTGGGCCGCAGGATTCATGCCTGCTCAG
The DNA here is from genome assembly GCF_032452875.1 of Bos javanicus. Lineage (NCBI taxonomy): Eukaryota > Metazoa > Chordata > Mammalia > Artiodactyla > Bovidae > Bos > Bos javanicus. The sequence goes on from NW_026893948.1 coordinate 51,697, forward strand.
CTGCCTGATAATCGCCAGCTGGGCCGCAGGATTCATGCCTGCTCAGCTGCTTGATTCTTGCCTGCTGAGGCACATGATCCGTGCAGGAGACCTACCTGATCAGCACATGAGCAGTCACATGATCAGCGCCTCTCAGTCACCTGATCACTGCATGACAGGCACGTGATCAGTGCCTGCTGAGGTGCGGGATCAGCGCCTGCTCAGCTGCCTGATAATCGCCAGCTCGGCCGCAGGATTCATGCCTGCTCAGCTGCCTGATAATCGCCAGCTGGGCCGCAGGATTCATGCCTGCTCAGCTGCCTGATAATCGCCAGCTGGGCCGCAGGATTCATGCCTGCTCAGCTGCCTGATAATCACCAGATGGGCCGCAGGATTCATGCCTGCTCAGCTGCCTGATAATCGCCAGCTGGGCCGCAGGATTCATGCCTGCTCAGCTGCCTGATAATCGCCAGCTGGGCCGCAGGATTCATGCCTGCTCAGCTGCCTGATAATCGCCAGCTGGGCCGCAGGATTCATGCCTGCTCAGCTGCCTGATAATCGCCAGCTGGGCCGCAGGATTCATGCCTGCTCAGCTGCCTGATAATCGCCAGCTGGGCCGCAGGATTCATGCCTGCTCAGCTGCCTGATAATCGCCAGCTGGGCCGCAGGATTCATGCCTGCTCAGCTGCTTGATTCTTGCCTGCTGAGGCACATTATCCGTGCAGGAGACCTACCTGATCAGCACATGAGCAGTCACATGATCAGCGCCTCTCAGTCACCTGATCACTGCATGACAGGCACGTGATCAGTGCCTGCTGAGGTGCGGGATCAGCGCCTGCTCACCTGCCTGATAATCGCCAGCTGGGCCGCAGGATTCATGCCTGCTCAGCTGCCTGATAATCGCCAGCTGGGCCGCAGGATTCATGCCTGCTCAGCTGCCTGATAATCGCCAGCTGGGCCGCAGGATTCATGCCTGCTCAGCTGCCTGATAATGGCCAGCTGGGCCGCAGGATTCATGCCTGCTCAGCTGCCTGATAATCGCCAGCTGGGCCGCAGGATTCATGCCTGCTCAGCTGCTTGATTCTTGCCTGCTGAGGCACATGATCCGTGCAGGACACCTACCTGATCAGCACATGAGCAGTCACATGATCAGCGCCTCTCAGTCACCTGACCACTGCATGACAGGCACGTGATCAGTGCCTGCTGGTGCGGGATCAGCGCCTGCTCACCTGCCTGATAATCGCCAGCTGGGCCGCAGGATTCATGCCTGCTCAGCTGCCTGATAATCGCCAGCTGGGCCGCAGATTTCATGCCTGCTCAGCTGCCTGATAATCGCCAGCTGGGCCGCAGGATTCATGCCTGCTCAGCTGCCTGATAATCGCCAGCTGGGCCGCAGGATTCATGCCTGCTCAGCTGCCTGATAATCGCCAGCTGGGCCGCAGGATTCATGCCTGCTCAGCTGCCTGATAATCGCCAGCTGGGCCGCAGGATTCATGCCTGCTCAGCTGCCTGATAATCGCCAGCTGGGCCGTAGGATTCATGTCTGCTCAGCTGCCTGATAATCGCCAGCTGGGCCGCTGGATTCATGCCTGCTCAGCTGCCTGATAATCGCCAGCTGGGCCACAGGATTCATGCCTGCTCAGCTGCCTGATAATGCCAGCTGGGCCGCAGGATTCAAGCCTGCTCAGCTGCCTGATAATCGCCAGCTGGGCCGCAGGATTCATGCCTGCTCAGCTGCCTGATAATCGCCAGCTGGGCCGCAGGATTCATGCCTGCTCAGCTGCCTGATAATCGCCAGCTGGGCCGCAGGATTCATGCCTGCTCAGCTGCTGATTCTTGCCTGCTGAGGCACATGATCCGTGCAGGAGAGCTACCTGATCAGCACATGAGCAGTCACATGATCAGCGCCTCTCAGTCACCTGATCACTGCATGACAGGCACGTGATCAGTGCCTGCTGAGGTGCGGGATCAGCGCCTGCTCAGCTGCCTGATAATCGCCAGCTCGGCCGCAGGATTCATGCCTGCTCAGCTGCCTGATAATCGCCAGCTGGGCCGCAGGATTCATGCCTGCTCAGCTGCCTGATAATCGCCAGCTGGGCCGCAGGATTCATGCCTGCTCAGCTGCCTGATAATCACCAGATGGGCCGCAGGATTCATGCCTGCTCAGCTGCCTGATAATCGCCAGCTGGGCCGCAGGATTCATGCCTGCTCAGCTGCCTGATAATCGCCAGCTGGGCCGCAGGATTCATGCCTGCTCAGCTGCCTGATAATCGCCAGCTGGGCCGCAGGATTCATGCCTGCTCAGCTGCCTGATAATCGCCAGCTGGGCCGCAGGATTCATGCCTGCTCAGCTGCCTGATAATCGCCAGCTGGGCCGCAGGATTCATGCCTGCTCAGCTGCCTGATAATCGCCAGCTGGGCCGCAGGATTCATGCCTGCTCAGCTGCTTGATTCTTGCCTGCTGAGGCACATGATCCGTGCAGGAGAGCTACCTGATCAGCACATGAGCAGTCACATGATCAGCGCCTCTCAGTCACCTGATCACTGCATGACAGGCACGTGATCAGTGCCTGCTGAGGTGCAGGATCAGCGCCTGCTCAGCTGCCTGATAATCGCCAGCTGGGCCGCAGGATTCATGCCTGCTCAGCTGCCTGATAATCGCCAGCTGGGCCGCAGGATTCATGCCTGCTCAGCTGCCTGATAATCGCCAGCTGGGCCGCAGGATTCATGCCTGCTCAGCTGCCTGATAATCGCCAGCTGGGCCGCAGGATTCATGCCTGCTCAGCTGCCTGATAATCGCCAGCTGGGCCGCAGGATTCATGCCTGCTCAGCTGCTTGATTCTTGCCTGCTGAGGCACATGATCCGTGCAGGAGAGCTACCTGATCAGCACATGAGCAGTCACATGATCAGCGACTCTCAGTCACCTGATCACTGCATGTCAGGCACGTGATCAGTGCCTGCTGAGGTGCGGGATCAGCGCCTGCTCAGCTGCCTGATAATCGCCAGCTGGGCCGCAGGATTCATGCCTGCTCAGCTGCCTGATAATCGCCAGCTGGGCCGCAGGATTCATGCCTGCTCAGCTGCCTGATAATCGCCAGCTGGGCCGCAGGATTCATGCCTGCTCAGCTGCCTGATAATCGCCAGCTGGGCCGCAGGATTCATGCCTGCTCAGCTGCCTGATAATCGCCAGCTGGGCCGCAGGATTCATGCCTGCTCAGCTGCCTGATAATCGCCAGCTGGGCCGCAGGATTCATGCCTGCTCAGCTGCCTGATAATCGCCAGCTGGGCCGGGATTCATGCCTGCTCAGCTGCCTGATAATCGCCAGCTGGGCCGCAGGATTCATGCCTGCTCAGCTGCCTGATAATCGCCAGCTGGGCCGCAGGATTCATGCCTGCTCAGCTGCTTGATTCTTGCCTGCTGAGGCACATGATCCGTGCAGGAGAGCTACCTGATCAGCATGAGCAGTCACATGATCAGCGCCTCTCAGTCACCTGATCACTGCATGACAGGCACGTGATCAGTGCCTGCTGAGGTGCGGGATCAGCGCCTGCTCAGCTGCCTGATAATCGCCAGCTGGGCCGCAGGATTCATGCCTGCTCAGCTGCCTGATAATCGCCAGCTGGGCCGCAGGATTCATGCCTGCTCAGCTGCCTGATAATCGCCAGCTGGGCCGCAGGATTCATGCCTGCTCAGCTGCCTGATAATCGCCAGCTGGGCCGCAGGATTCATGCCTGCTCAGCTGCTTGATTCTTGCCTGCTGAGGCACATGATCCGTGCAGGAGAGCTACCTGATCAGCACATGAGCAGTCACATGATCAGCGCCTCTCATTCACCTGATCACTGCATGACAGGCACGTGATCAGTGCCTGCTGGGTGCGGGATCAGCGCCTGCTCAGCTGCCTGATAATCGCCAGCTGGGCCGCAGGATTCATGCCTGCTCAGCTGCCTGATATCGCCAGCTGGGCCGCAGGATTCATGCCTGCTCAGCTGCCTGATAATCACCAGCTGGGCCGCAGGATTCATGCCTGCTCAGCTGCTTGATTCTTGCCTGCTGAGGCACATGATCCGTGCAGGAGACCTACCTGATCAGCACATGAGCAGTCACATGATCAGCGCCTCTCAGTCACCTGATCACTGCATGACAGGCACGTGATCAGTGCCTGCTGAGGTGCGGGATCAGCGCCTGCTCAGCTGCCTGATAATCGCCAGCTGGGCCGCAGGATTCATGCCTGCTCAGCTGCCTGATAATCGCCAGCTGGGCCGCAGGATTCATGCCTGCTCAGCTGCCTGATAATCGCCAGCTGGGCCGCAGGATTCATGCCTGCTCAGCTGCCTGATAATCGCCAGCTGGGCCGCAGGATTCATGCCTGCTCAGCTGCCTGATAATCGCCAGCTGGGCCGCAGGATTCATGCCTGCTCAGCTGCCTGATAATAGCCAGCTGGGCCGCAGGATTCATGCCTGCTCAGCTGCTTGATTCTTGCCTGCTGAGGCACATGATCCGTGCAGGAGAGCTACCTGATCAGCACATGAGCAGTCACATGATCAGCGCCTCTCAGTCACCTTATCACTGCATGACAGGCACGTGATCAGTGCCTGCTGAGGTGCGGGATCAGCGCCTGCTCAGCTGCCTGATAATCGCCAGCTGGGCCGCAGGATTCATGCCTGCTCAGCTGCCTGATAATCGCCCGCTGGGCCGCAGGATTCATGCCTGCTCAGCTGCTTGATTCTTGCCTCCTGAGGCACATGATCCGTGCAGGAGACCTACCTGATCAGCACATGAGCAGTCACATGATCAGCGCCTCTCAGTCACCTGATCACTGCATGACAGGCACGTGATCAGTGCCTGCTGAGTGCGGGATCAGCGCCTGCTCAGCTGCCTGATAATCGCCAGCTGGGCCGCAGGATTCATGCCTGCTCAGCTGCCTGATAATCGCCAGCTGGGCCGCAGGATTCATGCCTGCTCAGCTGCCTGATAATCGCCAGCTGGGCCGCAGGATTCATGCCTGCTCAGCTGCCTGATAATCGCCAGCTGGGCCGCAGGATTCATGCCTGCTCAGCTGCCTGATAATCGCCAGCTGGGCCGCAGGATTCATGCCTGCTCAGCTGCCTGATAATCGCCAGCTGGGCGCAGGATTCATGCCTGCTCAGCTGCCTGATAATCGCCAGCTGGGCCGCAGGATTCATGCCTGCTCAGCTGCCTGATAATCGCCAGCTGGGCCGCAGGATTCATGCCTGCTCAGCTGCCTGATAATCGCCAGCTGGGCCGCAGGATTCAAGCCTGCTCAGCTGCCTGATAATCGCCAGCTGGGCGCAGGATTCATGCCTGCTCAGCTGCCTGATAATCGCCAGCTGGGCCGCAGGATTCATGCCTGCTCAGCTGCCTGATAATCGCCAGCTGGGCCGCAGGATTCATGCCTGCTCAGCTGCTTGATTCTTGCCTGCTGAGGCACATGATCCGTGCAGGAGACCTACCTGATCAGCACATGAGCAGTCACATGATCAGCGCCTCTCAGTCACCTGATCACTGCATGACAGGCACGTGATCAGTGCCTGCTGAGTGCGGGATCAGCGCCTGCTCAGCTGCCTGATAATCGCCAGCTCGGCAGCAGGATTCATGCCTGCTCAGCTGCCTGATAATCGCCAGCTGGGCCGCAGGATTCATGCCTGCTCAGCTGCCTGATAATCGCCAGCTGGGCCGCAGGATTCATGCCTGCTCAGCTGCCTGATAATCACCAGATGGGCCGCAGGATTCATGCCTGCTCAGCTGCCTGATAATCGCCAGCTGGGCCGCAGGATTCATGCCTGCTCAGCTGCCTGATAATCGCCAGCTGGGCCGGGATTCATGCCTGCTCAGCTGCCTGATAATCGCCAGCTGGGCCGCAGGATTCATGCCTGCTCAGCTGCCTGATAATCGCCAGCTGGGCCGCAGGATTCATGCCTGCTCAGCTGCCTGATAATCGCCAGCTGGGCCGCAGGATTCATGCCTGCTCAGCTGCCTGATAATCACCAGTTGGGCCGCAGGATTCATGCCTGCTCAGCTGCTGATTCTTGCCTGCTGAGGCACATGATCCGTGCAGGAGACCTACCTGATCAGCACATGAGCAGTCACATGATCAGCGCCTCTCAGTCACCTGATCACTGCATGACAGGCACGTGATCAGTGCCTGCTGAGGTGCGGGATCAGCGCCTGCTCAGCTGCCTGATAATCGCCAGCTCGGCCGCAGGATTCATGCCTGCTCAGCTGCCTGATAATCGCCAGCTGGGCCGCAGGATTCATGCCTGCTCAGCTGCCTGATAATCGCCAGCTGGGCCGCAGGATTCATGCCTGCTCAGCTGCCTGATAATCACCAGATGGGCCGCAGGATTCATGCCTGCTCAGCTGCCTGATAATCGCCAGCTGGGCCGCAGGATTCATGCCTGCTCAGCTGCCTGATAATCGCCAGCTGGGCCGCAGGATTCATGCCTGCTCAGCTGCCTGATAATCGCCAGCTGGGCCGCAGGATTCATGCCTGCTCAGCTGCCTGATAATCGCCAGCTGGGCCGCAGGATTCATGCCTGCTCAGCTGCCTGATAATCGCCAGCTGGGCCGCAGGATTCATGCCTGCTCAGCTGCCTGATAATCGCCAGCTGGGCCGCAGGATTCATGCCTGCTCAGCTGCTTGATTCTTGCCTGCTGAGGCACATGATCCGTGCAGGAGACCTACCTGATCAGCACATGAGCAGTCACATGATCAGCGCCTCTCAGTCACCTGATCACTGCATGACAGGCACGTGATCAGTGCCTGCTGAGGTGCGGGATCAGCGCCTGCTCACCTGCCTGATAATCGCCAGCTGGGCCGCAGGATTCATGCCTGCTCAGCTGCCTGATAATCGCCAGCTGGGCCGCAGGATTCATGCCTGCTCAGCTGCCTGATAATCGCCAGCTGGGCCGCAGGATTCATGCCTGCTCAGCTGCCTGATAATCGCCAGCTGGGCCGCAGGATTCATGCCTGCTCAGCTGCCTGATAATCGCCAGCTGGGCCGCAGGATTCATGCCTGCTCAGCTGCTTGATTCTTGCCTGCTGAGGCACATGATCCGTGCAGGAGACCTACCTGATCAGCACATGAGCAGTCACATGATCAGCGCCTCTCAGTCACCTGATCACTGCATGTCAGGCACGTGATCAGTGCCTGCTGAGGTGCGGGATCAGCGCCTGCTCAGCTGCCTGATAATCGCCAGCTGGGCCGCAGGATTCATGCCTGCTCAGCTGCCTGATAATCGCCAGCTGGGCCGCAGGATTCATGCCTGCTCAGCTGCCTGATAATCGCCAGCTGGGCCGCAGGATTCATGCCTGCTCAGCTGCCTGATAATCGCCAGCTGGGCCGCAGGATTCATGCCTGCTCAGCTGCCTGATAACGCCAGCTGGGCCGCAGGATTCATGCCTGCTCAGCTGCCTGATAATCGCCAGCTGGGCCGCAGGATTCATGCCTGCTCAGCTGCCTGATAATCGCCAGCTGGGCCGCAGGATTCATGCCTGCTCAGCTGCCTGATAATCGCCAGCTGGGCCGCAGGATTCATGCCTGCTCAGCTGCCTGATAATCGCCAGCTGGGCCGCAGGATTCATGCCTGCTCAGCTGCTTGATTCTTGCCTGCTGAGGCACATGATCCGTGCAGGAGACCTACCTGATCAGCACATGAGCAGTCACATGATCAGCGCCTCTCAGTCACCTGATCACTGCATGACAGGCACGTGATCAGTGCCTGCTGAGGTGCGGGATCAGCGCCTGCTCAGCTGCCTGATAATCGCCAGCTGGGCCGCGGGATTCATGCCTGCTCAGCTGCCTGATAATCGCCAGCTGGGCCGCAGGATTCATGCCTGCTCAGCTGCCTGATAATCGCCAGCTGGGCCGCAGGATTCATGCCTGCTCAGCTGCCTGATAATCGCCAGCTGGGCCGCAGGATTCATGCCTGCTCAGCTGCTGATTCTTGCCTGCTGAGGCACATGATCCGTGCAGGAGAGCTACCTGATCAGCACATGGCAGTCACATGATCAGCGCCTCTCATTCACCTGATCACTGCATGACAGGCACGTGATCAGTGCCTGCTGAGGTGCGGGATCAGCGCCTGCTCAGCTGCCTGATAATCGCCAGCTGGGCCGCAGGATTCATGCCTGCTCAGCTGCCTGATAATCGCCAGCTGGGCCGCAGGATTCATGCCTGCTCAGCTGCCTGATAATCGCCAGCTGGGCCGCAGGATTCATGCCTGCTCAGCTGCTTGATTCTTGCCTGCTGAGGCACATGATCCGTGCAGGAGACCTACCTGATCAGCACATGAGCAGTCACATGATCAGCGCCTCTCAGTCACCTGATCACTGCATGACAGGCACGTGATCACTGCCTGCTGAGGTGCGGGATCAGCGCCTGCTCAGCTGCCTGATAATCGCCAGCTGGGCCGCAGGATTCATGCCTGCTCAGCTGCCTGATAATCGCCAGCTGGGCCGCAGGGATTCATGCCTGCTCAGCTGCCTGATAATCGCCAGCTGGGCCGCAGGATTCATGCCTGCTCAGCTGCCTGATAATCGCCAGCTGGGCCGCAGGATTCATGCCTGCTCAGCTGCCTGATAATCGCCAGCTGGGCCGCAGGATTCATGCCTGCTCAGCTGATAATCGCCAGCTGGGCCGCAGGATTCATGCCTGCTCAGCTGCTTGATTCTTGCCTGCTGAGGCATATGATCCGTGCAGGAGAGCTACCTGATCAGCACATGAGCAGTCACATGATCAGCGCCTCTCAGTCACCTTATCACTGCATGACAGGCACGTGATCAGTGCCTGCTGAGGTGCGGAATCAGCGCCTGCTCAGCTGCCTGATAATCGCCAGCTGGGCCGCAGGATTCATGCCTGCTCAGCTGCCTGATAATCGCCAGCTGGGCCGCAGGATTCATGCCTGCTCAGCTGCTTGATTCTGCCTGCTGAGGCACATGATCCGTGCAGGAGACCTACCTGATCAGCACATGAGCAGTCACATGATCAGCGCCTCTCAGTCACCTGATCACTGCATGACAGGCACGTGATCAGTGCCTGCTGAGGTGCGGGATCAGCGCCTGCTCAGCTGCCTGATAATCGCCAGCTGGGCCGCAGGATTCATGCCTGCTCAGCTGCCTGATAATCGCCAGCTGGGCCGCAGGATTCATGCCTGCTCAGCTGCCTGATAATCGCCAGCTGGGCCGCAGGATTCATGCCTGCTCAGCTGCCTGATAATCGCCAGCTGGGCCGCAGGATTCATGCCTGCTCAGCTGCCTGATAATCGCCAGCTGGGCCGCAGGATTCATGCCTGCTCAGCTGCCTGATAATAGCCAGCTGGGCCGTAGGATTCATGTCTGCTCAGCTGCCTGATAATCGCCAGCTGGGCCGCAGGATTCATGCCTGCTCAGCTGCCTGATAATCGCCAGCTGGCCCCAGGATTCATGCCTGCTCAGCTGCCTGATAATCGCCAGCTGGGCCGCAGGATTCATGCCTGCTCAGCTGCCTGATAATCACCAGCTGGGCGCAGGATTCATGCCTGCTCAGCTGCCTGATAATCGCCAGCTGGGCCGCAGGATTCATGCCTGCTCAGCTGCCTGATAATCACCAGCTGGGCCGAAGGATTCATGCCTGCTCAGCTGCTTGATTCTTGCCTGCTGAGGCACATGATCCGTGCAGGAGAGCTACCTGATCAGCATGAGCAGTCACATGATCAGCGCCTCTCAGTCACCTGATCACTGCATGACAGGCACGTGATCAGTGCCTGCTGAGGTGCGGGATCAGCGCCTGCTCAGCTGCCTGATAATCGCCAGCTGGGCCGCAGGATTCATGCCTGCTCAGCTGCCTGATAATCGCCAGCTGGGCCGCAGGATTCATGCCTGCTCAGCTGCCTGATAATCGCCAGCTGGGCCGGGATTCATGCCTGCTCAGCTGCCTGATAATCGCCAGCTGGGCCGCAGGATTCATGCCTGCTCAGCTGCCTGATAATCGCCAGCTGGGCCGCAGGATTCATGCCTGCTCAGCTGCCTGATAGCCAGCTGGGCCGCAGGATTCATGCCTGCTCAGCTGCCTGATAATCGCCAGCTGGGCCGCAGGATTCATGCCTGCTCAGCTGCCTGATAATCGCCAGCTGGGCCGCAGGATTCATGCCTGCTCAGCTGCCTGATAATCGCCAGCTGGGCCGCAGGATTCATGCCTGCTCAGCTGCCTGATAATCGCCAGCTGGGCCGCAGGATTCATGCCTGCTCAGCTGCTTGATTCTTGCCTGCTGAGGCACATGATCCGTGCAGGAGACCTGATCAGCACATGAGCAGTCACATGATCAGCGCTCAGTCACCTGATCACTGCATGACAGGCACGTGATCAGTGCCTGCTGAGGTGCGGGATCAGCGCCTGCTCAGCTGCCTGATAATCGCCAGCTGGGCCGCAGGATTCATGCCTGCTCAGCTGCCTGATAATCGCCAGCTGGGCCGCAGGATTCATGCCTGCTCAGCTGCCTGATAATCGCCAGCTGGGCCGCAGGATTCATGCCTGCTCAGCTGCCTGATAATCGCCAGCTGGGCCGCAGGATTCATGCCTGCTCAGCTGCCTGATAATCGCCAGCTGGGCCGCAGGATTCATGCCTGCTCAGCTGCCTGATAATCGCCAGCTGGGCCGCAGGATTCATGCCTGCTCAGCTGCCTGATAATCGCCAGCTGGGCCGCAGGATTCATGCCTGCTCAGCTGCCTGATAATCGCCAGCTGGGCCGCAGGATTCATGCCTGCTCAGCTGCCTGATAATCGCCAGCTGGGCCGCAGGATTCATGCCTGCTCAGCTGCCTGATAATCGCCAGCTGGGCCGCAGGATTCATGCCTGCTCAGCTGCCTGATAATCGCCAGCTGGGCCGCAGGATTCATGCCTGCTCAGCTGCCTGATAATCGCCAGCTGGGCCGCAGGATTCATGCCTGCTCAGCTGCCTGATAATCGCCAGCTGGGCCGCAGGATTCATGCCTGCTCAGCTGCTTGATTCTTGCCTGCTGAGGCACATGATCCGTGCAGGAGAGCTACCTGATCAGCACATGAGCAGTCACATGATCAGCGCCTCTCAGTCACCTGATCACTGCATGACAGGCACGTGATCAGTGCCTGCTGAGGTGCGGGATCAGCGCCTGCTCAGCTGCCTGATAATCGCCAGCTGGGCCGCAGGATTCATGCCTGCTCAGCTGCCTGATAATCGCCAGCTGGGCCGCAGGATTCATGCCTGCTCAGCTGCCTGATAATCGCCAGCTGGGCCGCAGGATTCATGCCTGCTCAGCTGCCTGATAATCGCCAGCTGGGCCGCAGGATTCATGCCTGCTCAGCTGCCTGATAATCGCCAGCTGGGCCGCAGGATTCATGCCTGCTCAGCTGCCTGATAATCGCCAGCTGGGCCGCAGGATTCATGCCTGCTCAGCTGCCTGATAATCGCCAGCTGGGCCGCAGGATTCATGCCTGCTCAGCTGCCTGATAATCGCCAGCTGGGCCGCAGGATTCATGCCTGCTCAGCTGCCTGATAATCGCCAGCTGGGCCGCAGGATTCATGCCTGCTCAGCTGCCTGATAATCGCCAGCTGGGCCGCAGGATTCATGCCTGCTCAGCTGCTTGATTCTTGCCTGCTGAGGCACATGATCCGTGCAGGAGAGCTACCTGATCAGCACATGAGCAGTCACATGATCAGCGCCTCTCAGTCACCTGATCACTGCATGACAGGCACGTGATCAGTGCCTGCTGAGGTGCGGGATCAGCGCCTGCTCAGCTGCCTGATAATCGCCAGCTGGGCCGCAGGATTCATGCCTGCTCAGCTGCCTGATAATCGCCAGCTGGGCCGCAGGATTCATGCCTGCTCAGCTGCCTGATAATCGCCAGCTGGGCCGCAGGATTCATGCCTGCTCAGCTGCCTGATAATCGCCAGCTGGGCCGCAGGATTCATGCCTGCTCAGCTGCCTGATAATCGCCAGCTGGGCCGCAGGATTCATGCCTGCTCAGCTGCTTGATTCTTGCCTGCTGAGGCACATGATCCGTGCAGGAGAGCTACCTGATCAGCACATGAGCAGTCACATGATCAGCGCCTCTCAGTCACCTGATCACTGCATGACAGGCACGTGATCAGTGCCTGCTGAGGTGCGGGATCAGCGCCTGCTCAGCTGCCTGATAATCGCCAGCTGGGCCGCAGGATTCATGCCTGCTCAGCTGCCTGATAATCGCCAGCTGGGCCGCAGGATTCATGCCTGCTCAGCTGCCTGATAATCGCCAGCTGGGCCGCAGGATTCATGCCTGCTCAGCTGCCTGATAATCGCCAGCTGGGCCGCAGGATTCATGCCTGCTCAGCTGCCTGATAATCGCCAGCTGGGCCGCAGGATTCATGCCTGCTCAGCTGCCTGATAATCGCCAGCTGGGCCGCAGGATTCATGCCTGCTCAGCTGCCTGATAATCGCCAGCTGGGCCGCAGGATTCATGCCTGCTCAGCTGCCTGATAATCGCCAGCTGGGCCGCAGGATTCATGCCTGCTCAGCTGCCTGATAATCGCCAGCTGGGCCGCAGGATTCATGCCTGCTCAGCTGCTTGATTCTTGCCTGCTGAGGCACATGATCCGTGCAGGAGAGCTGCCTGATCAGCACATGAGCAGTCACATGATCAGCGCCTCTCAGTCACCTGATCACTGCATGACAGGCACGTGATCAGTGCCTGCTGAGGTGCGGGATCAGCGCCTGCTCAGCTGCCTGATAATCGCCAGCTGGGCCGCAGGATTCATGCCTGCTCAGCTGCCTGATAATCGCCAGCTGGGCCGCAGGATTCATGCCTGCTCAGCTGCCTGATAATCGCCAGCTGGGCCGCAGGATTCATGCCTGCTCAGCTGCCTGATAATCGCCAGCTGGGCCGCAGGATTCATGCCTGCTCAGCTGCCTGATTCTTGCCTGCTGAGGCACATGATCCGTGCAGGAGAGCTACCTGATCAGCACATGAGCAGTCACATGATCAGCGCCTCTCAGTCACCTGATCACTGCATGACAGGCACGTGATCAGTGCCTGCTGAGGTGCGGGATCAGCGCCTGCTCAGCTGCCTGATAATCGCCAGCTGGGCCGCAGGATTCATGCCTGCTCAGCTGCCTGATAATCGCCAGCTGGGCCGCAGGATTCATGCCTGCTCAGCTGCCTGATAATCGCCAGCTGGGCCGCAGGATTCATGCCTGCTCAGCTGCTTGATTCTTGCCTGCTGAGGCACATGATCCGTGCAGGAGAGCTACCTGATCAGCACATGAGCAGTCACATGATCAGCGCCTCTCAGTCACCTGATCACTGCATGACAGGCACGTGATCAGTGCCTGCTGAGGTGCGGGATCAGCGCCTGCTCAGCTGCCTGATAATCGCCAGCTGGGCCGCAGGATTCATGCCTGCTCAGCTGCCTGATAATCGCCAGCTGGGCCGCAGGATTCATGCCTGCTCAGCTGCCTGATAATCGCCAGCTGGGCCGCAGGATTCATGCCTGCTCAGCTGCCTGATAATCGCCAGCTGGGCCGCAGGATTCATGCCTGCTCAGCTGCCTGATAATCGCCAGCTGGGCCGCAGGATTCATGCCTGCTCAGCTGCCTGATAATCGCCAGCTGGGCCGCAGGATTCATGCCTGCTCAGCTGCTTGATTCCTGCCTGCTGAGCACATGATCCGTGCAGGAGACCTACCTGATCAGCACATGAGCAGTCACATGATCAGCGCCTCTCAGTCACCTGATCACTGCATGACAGGCACGTGATCAGTGCCTGCTGAGGTGCGGGATCAGCGCCTGCTCAGCTGCCTGATAATCGCCAGCTGGGCCGCAGGATTCATGCCTGCTCAGCTGCCTGATAATCGCCAGCTGGGCCGCAGGATTCATGCCTGCTCAGCTGCCTGATTCTGCCAGCTGGGCCGCAGGATCCGTGCAGGAGAGCTGCCTGATCAGCCATGAGCAGTCACATGATCAGCGCCTCTCAGTCACCTGATCACTGCATGACAGGCACGTGATCAGTGCCTGCTGAGGTGCGGGATCAGCGCCTGCTCAGCTGCCTGATAATCGCCAGCTGGGCCGCAGGATTCATGCCTGCTCAGCTGCCTGATAATCGCCAGCTGGGCCGCAGGATTCATGCCTGCTCAGCTGCCTGATAATCGCCAGCTGGGCCGCAGGATTCATGCCTGCTCAGCTGCCTGATAATCGCCAGCTGGGCCGCAGGATTCATGCCTGCTCAGCTGCCTGATAATCGCCAGCTGGGCCGCAGGATTCATGCCTGCTCAGCTGCCTGATAATCGCCAGCTGGGCCGCAGGATTCATGCCTGCTCAGCTGCTTGATTCTGCCTGCTGAGGCACATGATCCGTGCAGGAGAGCTACCTGATCAGCACATGAGCAGTCACATGATCAGCGCCTCTCAGTCACCTGATCACTGCATGACAGGCACGTGATCAGTGCCTGCTGAGTGCAGGGATCAGCGCCTGCTCAGCTGCCTGATAATCGCCAGCTGGGCCGCAGGATTCATGCCTGCTCAGCTGCCTGATAATCGCCAGCTGGGCCGCAGGATTCATGCCTGCTCAGCTGCCTGATAATCGCCAGCTGGGCCGCAGGATTCATGCCTGCTCAGCTGCCTGATTCTTGCCTGCTGAGGCACATGAACCGTGCAGGAGAGCTACCTGATCAGCACATGAGCAGTCACATGATCAGCGCCTCTCAGTCACCTGATCACTGCATGACAGGCACGTGATCAGTGCCTGCTGAGGTGCGGGATCAGCGCCTGCTCAGCTGCCTGATAATCGCCAGCTGGGCCGCAGGATTCATGCCTGCTCAGCTGCCTGATAATCGCCAGCTGGGCCGCAGGATTCATGCCTGCTCAGCTGCCTGATAATCGCCAGCTGGGCCGCAGGATTCATGCCTGCTCAGCTGCCTGATAATCGCTGGGCCGCAGGATTCATGCCTGCTCAGCTGCCTGATTCTTGCCTGCTGAGGCACATGATCCGTGCAGGAGAGCTGCCTGATCAGCACATGAGCAGTCACATGATCAGCGCCTCTCAGTCACCTGATCACTGCATGACAGGCTCGTGATCAGTGCCTGCTGAGGTGCGGGATTCCCGCCTGCTCAGCTGCCTGATAATCGCCAGCTGGGCCGCAGGATTCATGCCTGCTCAGCTGCCTGATAATCG
Organism: Bos javanicus; assembly: GCF_032452875.1. NCBI lineage: Eukaryota > Metazoa > Chordata > Mammalia > Artiodactyla > Bovidae > Bos > Bos javanicus. The sequence goes on from NW_026893948.1 coordinate 66,859, forward strand.
CCAGCTGGGCCGCAGGATTCATGCCTGCTCAGCTGCCTGATAATCGCCAGCTGGGCCGCAGGATTCATGCCTGCTCAGCTGCTTGATTCTTGCCTGCTGAGGCACATGATCCGTGCAGGAGAGCTACCTGATCAGCACATGAGCAGTCACATGATCAGCGCCTCTCAGTCACCTGATCACTGCATGACAGGCACGTGATCAGTGCCTGCTGAGGTGCGGGATCAGCGCCTGCTCAGCTGCCTGATAATCGCCAGCTGGGCCGCAGGATTCATGCCTGCTCAGCTGCCTGATAATCGCCAGCTGGGCCGCAGGATTCATGCCTGCTCAGCTGCCTGATAATCGCCAGCTGGGCCGCAGGATTCATGCCTGCTCAGCTGCCTGATAATCGCCAGCTGGGCCGCAGGATTCATGCCTGCTCAGCTGCCTGATTCTTGCCTGCTGAGGCACATGATCCGTGCAGGAGAGCTACCTGATCAGCACATGAGCAGTCACATGATCAGCGCCTCTCAGTCACCTGATCACTGCATGACAGGCACGTGATCAGTGCCTGCTGGAGGTGCGGGATCAGCGCCTGCTCAGCTGCCTGATAATCGCCAGCTGGGCCGCAGGATTCATGCCTGCTCAGCTGCCTGATAATCGCCAGCTGGGCCGCAGGATTCATGCCTGCTCAGCTGCCTGATAATCGCCAGCTGGGCCGCAGGATTCATGCCTGCTCAGCTGCTGATTCTTGCCTGCTGAGGCACATGATCCGTGCAGGAGAGCTACCTGATCAGCACATGAGCAGTCACATGATCAGCGCCTCTCAGTCACCTGATCACTGCATGACAGGCACGTGATCAGTGCCTGCTGAGGTGCGGGATCAGCGCCTGCTCAGCTGCCTGATAATCGCCAGCTGGGCCGCAGGATTCATGCCTGCTCAGCTGCCTGATAATCGCCAGCTGGGCCGCAGGATTCATGCCTGCTCAGCTGCTTGATTCTTGCCTGCTGAGGCACATGATCCGTGCAGGAGGCTACCTGATCAGCACATGAGCAGTCACATGATCAGCGCCTCTCAGTCACCTGATCACTGCATGACAGGCACGTGATCAGTGCCTGCTGAGGTGCGGGATCAGCGCCTGCTCAGCTGCCTGATAATCGCCAGCTGGGCCGCAGGATTCATGCCTGCTCAGCTGCCTGATAATCGCCAGCTGGGCCGCAGGATTCATGCCTGCTCAGCTGCTGATAATCGCCAGCTGGGCCGCAGGATTCATGCCTGCTCAGCTGCCTGATAATCGCCAGCTGGGCCGCAGGATTCATGCCTGCTCAGCTGCCTGATAATCGCCAGCTGGGCCGCAGGATTCATGCCTGCTAAGCTGCCTGATAATCGCCAGCTGGGCCGCAGGATTCATGCCTGCTCAGCTGCCTGATAATCGCCAGCTGGGCCGCAGGATTCATGCCTGCTCAGCTGCCTGATAATCGCCAGCTGGGCCGCAGGATTCATGCCTGCTCAGCTGCCTGATAATCGCCAGCTGGGCCGCAGGATTCATGCCTGCTCAGCTGCCTGATAATCGCCAGCTGGGCCGCAGGATTCATGCCTGCTCAGCTGCTTGATTCTTGCCTGCTGAGGCACATGATCCGTGCAGGAGAGCTACCTGATCAGCACATGAGCAGTCACATGATCAGCGCCTCTCAGTCACCTGATCACTGCATGACAGGCACGTGATCAGTGCCTGCTGAGGTGCGGGATCAGCGCCTGCTCAGCTGCCTGATAATCGCCAGCTGGGCCGCAGGATTCATGCCTGCTCAGCTGCCTGATAATCGCCAGCTGGGCCGCAGGATTCATGCCTGCTCAGCTGCCTGATAATCGCCAGCTGGGCCGCAGGATTCATGCCTGCTCAGCTGCCTGATAATCGCCAGCTGGGCCGCAGGATTCATGCCTGCTCAGCTGCTTGATTCTTGCCTGCTGAGGCACATGATCCGTGCAGGAGAGCTACCTGATCAGCACATGAGCAGTCACATGATCAGCGCCTCTCAGTCACCTGATCACTGCATGACAGGCACGTGATCAGTGCCTGCTGAGGTGCGGGATCAGCGCCTGCTCAGCTGCCTGATAATCGCCAGCTGGGCCGCAGGATTCATGCCTGCTCAGCTGCCTGATAATCGCCAGCTGGGCCGCAGGATTCATGCCTGCTCAGCTGCCTGATAATCGCCAGCTGGGCCGCAGGATTCATGCCTGCTCAGCTGCTGATTCTTGCCTGCTGAGGCACATGATCCGTGCAGGAGAGCTACCTGATCAGCACATGAGCAGTCACATGATCAGCGCCTCTCAGTCACCTGATCACTGCATGACAGGCACGTGATCAGTGCCTGCTGAGGTGCGGGATCAGCCCTGCTCAGCTGCCTGATAATCGCCAGCTGGGCCGCAGGATTCATGCCTGCTCAGCTGCCTGATAATCGCCAGCTGGGCCGCAGGATTCATGCCTGCTCAGCTGCCTGATAATCGCCAGCTGGGCCGCAGGATTCATGCCTGCTCAGCTGCCTGATAATCGCCAGCTGGGCCGCAGGATTCATGCCTGCTCAGCTGCCTGATAATCGCCAGCTGGGCCGCAGGATTCATGCCTGCTCAGCTGCCTGATAATCGCCAGCTGGGCCGCAGGATTCATGCCTGCTCAGCTGCCTGATTCCCTGCTGAGGCACATGATCCGTGCAGGAGAGCTGCCTGATCAGCACATGAGCAGTCACATGATCAGCGCCTCTCAGTCACCTGATCACTGCATGACAGGCACGTGATCAGTGCCTGCTGAGGTGCGGGATCAGCGCCTGCCTGATAATCGCCAGCTGGGCCGCAGGATTCATGCCTGCTCAGCTGCCTGATAATCGCCAGCTGGGCCGCAGGATTCATGCCTGCTCAGCTGCTTGATTCTTGCCTGCTGAGGCACATGATCCGTGCAGGAGAGCTACCTGATCAGCACATGAGCAGTCACATGATCAGCGCCTCTCAGTCACCTGATCACTGCATGACAGGCACGTGATCAGTGCCTGCTGAGGTGCGGGATCAGCGCCTGCTCAGCTGCCTGATAATCGCCAGCTGGGCCGCAGGATTCATGCCTGCTCAGCTGCCTGATAATCGCCAGCTGGGCCGCAGGATTCATGCCTGCTCAGCTGCCTGATAATCGCCAGCTGGGCCGCAGGATTCATGCCTGCTCAGCTGCCTGATAATCGCCAGCTGGGCCGCAGGATTCATGCCTGCTCAGCTGCCTGATAATCGCCAGCTGGGCCGCAGGATTCATGCCTGCTCAGCTGCCTGATAATCGCCAGCTGGGCCGCAGGATTCATGCCTGCTCAGCTGCCTGATTCTTGCCTGCTGGGCACATGATCCGTGCAGGAGAGCTGCCTGATCAGCACATGAGCAGTCACATGATCAGCGCCTCTCAGTCACCTGATCACTGCATGACAGGCGTGATCAGTGCCTGCTGAGGTGCGGGATCAGCGCCTGCTCAGCTGCCTGATAATCGCCAGCTGGGCCGCAGGATTCATGCCTGCTCAGCTGCCTGATAATCGCCAGCTGGGCCGCAGGATTCATGCCTGCTCAGCTGCCTGATAATCGCCAGCTGGGCCGCAGGATTCATGCCTGCTCAGCTGCTTGATTCTTGCCTGCTGAGGCATGATCCGTGCAGGAGAGCCTACCTGATCAGCACATGAGCAGTCACATGATCAGCGCCTCTCAGTCACCTGATCACTGCATGACAGGCACGTGATCAGTGCCTGCTGAGGTGCGGGATCAGCGCCTGCTCAGCTGCCTGATAATCGCCAGCTGGGCCGCAGGATTCATGCCTGCTCAGCTGCCTGATAATCGCCAGCTGGGCCGCAGGATTCATGCCTGCTCAGCTGCCTGATAATCGCCAGCTGGGCCGCAGGATTCATGCCTGCTCAGCTGCCTGATAATCGCCAGCTGGGCCGCAGGATTCATGCCTGCTCAGCTGCTTGATTCTTGCCTGCTGAGGCACATGATCCGTGCAGGAGAGCTACCTGATCAGCACATGAGCAGTCACATGATCAGCGCCTCTCAGTCACCTGATCACTGCATGACAGGCACGTGATCAGTGCCTGCTGAGGTGCGGGATCAGCGCCTGCTCAGCTGCCTGATAATCGCCAGCTGGGCCGCAGGATTCATGCCTGCTCAGCTGCCTGATAATCGCCAGCTGGGCCGCAGGATTCATGCCTGCTCAGCTGCCTGATAATCGCCAGCTGGGCCGCAGGATTCATGCCTGCTCAGCTGCCTGATTCTTGCCTGCTGAGGCATGATCCGTGCAGGAGACCTGATCAGCACATGAGCAGTCACATGATCAGCGCCTCTCAGTCACCTGATCACTGCATGACAGGCACGTGATCAGTGCCTGCTGAGGTGCGGGATCAGCGCCTGCTCAGCTGCCTGATAATCGCCAGCTGGGCCGCAGGATTCATGCCTGCTCAGCTGCCTGATAATCGCCAGCTGGGCCGCAGGATTCATGCCTGCTCAGCTGCCTGATAATCGCCAGCTGGGCCGCAGGATTCATGCCTGCTCAGCTGCCTGATAATCGCCAGCTGGGCCGCAGGATTCATGCCTGCTCAGCTGCTTGATTCTTGCCTGCTGAGGCACATGATCCGTGCAGGAGAGCTACCTGATCAGCACATGAGCAGTCACATGATCAGCGCCTCTCAGTCACCTGATCACTGCATGACAGGCACGTGATCAGTGCCTGCTGAGGTGCGGGATCAGCGCCTGCTCAGCTGCCTGATAATCGCCAGCTGGGCCGCAGGATTCATGCCTGCTCAGCTGCCTGATAATCGCCAGCTGGGCCGCAGGATTCATGCCTGCTCAGCTGCCTGATAATCGCCAGCTGGGCCGCAGGATTCATGCCTGCTCAGCTGCTTGATTCTTGCCTGCTGAGGCACATGATCCGTGCAGGAGAGCTACCTGATCAGCACATGAGCAGTCACATGATCAGCGCCTCTCAGTCACCTGATCACTGCCTGACAGGCACGTGATCAGTGCCTGCTGAGGTGCGGGATCAGCCTGCTCAGCTGCCTGATAATCGCCAGCTGGGCCGCAGGATTCATGCCTGCTCAGCTGCCTGATAATCGCCAGCTGGGCCGCAGGATTCATGCCTGCTCAGCTGCTTGATTCTTGCCTGCTGAGGCACATGATCCGTGCAGGAGAGCTACCTGATCAGCACATGAGCAGTCACATGATCAGCGCCTCTCAGTCACCTGATCACTGCATGACAGGCACGTGATCAGTGCCTGCTGAGGTGCGGGATCAGCGCCTGCTCAGCTGCCTGATAATCGCCAGCTGGGCCGCAGGATTCATGCCTGCTCAGCTGCCTGATAATCGCCAGCTGGGCCGCAGGATTCATGCCTGCTCAGCTGCCTGATAATCGCCAGCTGGGCCGCAGGATTCATGCCTGCTCAGCTGCCTGATAATCGCCAGCTGGGCCGCAGGATTCATGCCTGCTCAGCTGCCTGATAATCGCCAGCTGGGCCGCAGGATTCATGCCTGCTCAGCTGCCTGATAATCGCCAGCTGGGCCGCAGGATTCATGCCTGCTCAGCTGCCTGATAATCGCCAGCTGGGCCGCAGGATTCATGCCTGCTCAGCTGCCTGATAATCGCCAGCTGGGCCGCAGGATTCATGCCTGCTCAGCTGCCTGATAATCGCCAGCTGGGCCGCAGGATTCATGCCTGCTCAGCTGCCTGATAATCGCCAGCTGGGCCGCAGGATTCATGCCTGCTCAGCTGCCTGATAATCGCCAGCTGGGCCGCAGGATTCATGCCTGCTCAGCTGCCTGATAATCGCCAGCTGGGCCGCAGGATTCATGCCTGCTCAGCTGCCTGATAATCGCCAGCTGGGCCGCAGGATTCATGCCTGCTCAGCTGCCTGATAATCGCCAGCTGGGCCGCAGGATTCATGCCTGCTCAGCTGCCTGATAATCGCCAGCTGGGCCGCAGGATTCATGCCTGCTCAGCTGCCTGATAATCAGCTGGGCCGCAGGATTCATGCCTGCTCAGCTGCTTGATTCTTGCCTGCTGAGGCACATGATCCGTGCAGGAGACCTGATCAGCACATGAGCAGTCACATGATCAGCGCCTCTCAGTCACCTGATCACTGCATGACAGGCACGTGATCAGTGCCTGCTGAGGTGCGGGATCAGCGCCTGCTCAGCTGCCTGATAATCGCCAGCTGGGCCGCAGGATTCATGCCTGCTCAGCTGCCTGATAATCGCCAGCTGGGCCGCAGGATTCATGCCTGCTCAGCTGCCTGATAATCGCCAGCTGGGCCGCAGGATTCATGCCTGCTCAGCTGCCTGATAATCGCCAGCTGGGCCGCAGGATTCATGCCTGCTCAGCTGCCTGATAATCGCCAGCTGGGCCGCAGGATTCATGCCTGCTCAGCTGCCTGATAATCGCCAGCTGGGCCGCAGGATTCATGCCTGCTCAGCTGCCTGATAATCGCCAGCTGGGCCGCAGGATTCATGCCTGCTCAGCTGCCTGATAATCGCCAGCTGGGCCGCAGGATTCATGCCTGCTCAGCTGCCTGATAATCGCCAGCTGGGCCGCAGGATTCATGCCTGCTCAGCTGCCTGATAATCGCCAGCTGGGCCGCAGGATTCATGCCTGCTCAGCTGCTTGATTCTTGCCTGCTGAGGCACATGATCCGTGCAGGAGAGCTACCTGATCAGCACATGAGCAGTCACATGATCAGCGCCTCTCAGTCACCTGATCACTGCATGACAGGCACGTGATCAGTGCCTGCTGAGGTGCAGGATCAGCGCCTGCTCAGCTGCCTGATAATCGCCAGCTGGGCCGCAGGATTCATGCCTGCTCAGCTGCCTGATAATCGCCAGCTGGGCCGCAGGATTCATGCCTGCTCAGCTGCCTGATAATCGCCAGCTGGGCCGCAGGATTCATGCCTGCTCAGCTGCTGATTCTTGCCTGCTGAGGCACATGATCCGTGCAGGAGAGCTGCCTGATCAGCACATGAGCAGTCACATGATCAGCGCCTCTCAGTCACCTGATCACTGCATGACAGGCACGTGATCAGTGCCTGCTGGGTGCAGGATCATGCCTGCTCAGCTGCCTGATAATCGCCAGCTGGGCCGCAGGATTCATGCCTGCTCAGCTGCCTGATAATCGCCAGCTGGGCCGCAGGATTCATGCCTGCTCAGCTGCCTGATAATCGCCAGCTGGGCCGCAGGATTCATGCCTGCTCAGCTGCCTGATAATCGCCAGCTGGGCCGCAGGATTCATGCCTGCTCAGCTGCTTGATTCTTGCCTGCTGAGGCACATGATCCGTGCAGGAGAGCTACCTGATCAGCACATGAGCAGTCACATGATCAGCGCCTCTCAGTCACCTGATCACTGCATGACAGGCACGTGATCAGTGCCTGCTGAGGTGCGGGATCAGCGCCTGCTCAGCTGCCTGATAATCGCCAGCTGGGCCGCAGGATTCATGCCTGCTCAGCTGCCTGATAATCGCCAGCTGGGCCGCAGGATTCATGCCTGCTCAGCTGCCTGATAATCGCCAGCTGGGCCGCAGGATTCATGCCTGCTCAGCTGCTGATTCTTGCCTGCTGAGGCACATGATCCGTGCAGGAGAGCCCTGATCAGCACATGAGCAGTCACATGATCAGCGCCTCTCAGTCACCTGATCACTGCCTGACAGGCACGTGATCAGTGCCTGCTGGAGTGCGGGATCAGCCTGCTCAGCTGCCTGATAATCGCCAGCTGGGCCGCAGGATTCATGCCTGCTCAGCTGCCTGATAATCGCCAGCTGGGCCGCAGGATTCATGCCTGCTCAGCTGCTTGATTCTTGCCTGCTGAGGCACATGATCCGTGCAGGCTACCTGATCAGCACATGAGCAGTCACATGATCAGCGCCTCTCAGTCACCTGATCACTGCATGACAGGCACGTGATCAGTGCCTGCTGAGGTGCGGGATCAGCGCCTGCTCAGCTGCCTGATAATCGCCAGCTGGGCCGCAGGATTCATGCCTGCTCAGCTGCCTGATAATCGCCAGCTGGGCCGCAGGATTCATGCCTGCTCAGCTGCCTGATAATCGCCAGCTGGGCCGCAGGATTCATGCCTGCTCAGCTGCCTGATAATCGCCAGCTGGGCCGCAGGATTCATGCCTGCTCAGCTGCCTGATAATCGCCAGCTGGGCCGCAGGATTCATGCCTGCTCAGCTGCCTGATAATCGCCAGCTGGGCCGCAGGATTCATGCCTGCTCAGCTGCCTGATAATCGCCAGCTGGGCCGCAGGATTCATGCCTGCTCAGCTGCCTGATAATCGCCAGCTGGGCCGCAGGATTCATGCCTGCTCAGCTGCCTGATAATCGCCAGCTGGGCCGCAGGATTCATGCCTGCTCAGCTGCCTGATAATCGCCAGCTGGGCCGCAGGATTCATGCCTGCTCAGCTGCCTGATAATCGCCAGCTGGGCCGCAGGATTCATGCCTGCTCAGCTGCCTGATAATCGCCAGCTGGGCCGCAGGATTCATGCCTGCTCAGCTGCCTGATAATCGCCAGCTGGGCCGCAGGATTCATGCCTGCTCAGCTGCCTGATAATCGCCAGCTGGGCCGCAGGATTCATGCCTGCTCAGCTGCCTGATAATCGCCAGCTGGGCCGCAGGATTCATGCCTGCTCAGCTGCCTGATAATCGCCAGCTGGGCCGCAGGATTCATGCCTGCTCAGCTGCTTGATTCTTGCCTGCTGAGGCACATGATCCGTGCAGGAGAGCTACCTGATCAGCACATGAGCAGTCACATGATCAGCGCCTCTCAGTCACCTGATCACTGCATGACAGGCACGTGATCAGTGCCTGCTGAGGTGCGGGATCAGCGCCTGCTCAGCTGCCTGATAATCGCCAGCTGGGCCGCAGGATTCATGCCTGCTCAGCTGCCTGATAATCGCCAGCTGGGCCGCAGGATTCATGCCTGCTCAGCTGCCTGATAATCGCCAGCTGGGCCGCAGGATTCATGCCTGCTCAGCTGCCTGATAATCGCCAGCTGGGCCGCAGGATTCATGCCTGCTCAGCTGCCTGATAATCGCCAGCTGGGCCGCAGGATTCATGCCTGCTCAGCTGCCTGATAATCGCCAGCTGGGCCGCAGGATTCATGCCTGCTCAGCTGCCTGATAATCGCCAGCTGGGCCGCAGGATTCATGCCTGCTCAGCTGCCTGATAATCGCCAGCTGGGCCGCAGGATTCATGCCTGCTCAGCTGCCTGATAATCGCCAGCTGGGCCGCAGGATTCATGCCTGCTCAGCTGCCTGATAATCGCCAGCTGGGCCGCAGGATTCATGCCTGCTCAGCTGCTTGATTCTTGCCTGCTGAGGCACATGATCCGTGCAGGAGAGCTGCCTGATCAGCACATGAGCAGTCACATGATCAGCGCCTCTCAGTCACCTGATCACTGCATGACAGGCACGTGATCAGTGCCTGCTGAGGTGCGGGATCAGCGCCTGCTCAGCTGCCTGATAATCGCCAGCTGGGCCGCAGGATTCATGCCTGCTCAGCTGCCTGATAATCGCCAGCTGGGCCGCAGGATTCATGCCTGCTCAGCTGCCTGATAATCGCCAGCTGGGCCGCAGGATTCATGCCTGCTCAGCTGCCTGATAATCGCCAGCTGGGCCGCAGGATTCATGCCTGCTCAGCTGCCTGATAATCGCCAGCTGGGCCGCAGGATTCATGCCTGCTCAGCTGCCTGATAATCGCCAGCTGGGCCGCAGGATTCATGCCTGCTCAGCTGCCTGATAATCGCCAGCTGGGCCGCAGGATTCATGCCTGCTCAGCTGCCTGATAATCGCCAGCTGGGCCGCAGGATTCATGCCTGCTCAGCTGCCTGATAATCGCCAGCTGGGCCGCAGGATTCATGCCTGCTCAGCTGCCTGATAATCGCCAGCTGGGCCGCAGGATTCATGCCTGCTCAGCTGCCTGATAATCGCCAGCTGGGCCGCAGGATTCATGCCTGCTCAGCTGCTTGATTCTTGCCTGCTGAGGCACATGATCCGTGCAGGAGAGCTACCTGATCAGCACATGAGCAGTCACATGATCAGCGCCTCTCAGTCACCTGATCACTGCATGACAGGCACGTGATCAGTGCCTGCTGAGGTGCGGGATCAGCGCCTGCTCAGCTGCCTGATAATCGCCAGCTGGGCCGCAGGATTCATGCCTGCTCAGCTGCCTGATAATCGCCAGCTGGGCCGCAGGATTCATGCCTGCTCAGCTGCCTGATAATCGCCAGCTGGGCCGCAGGATTCATGCCTGCTCAGCTGCCTGATAATCGCCAGCTGGGCCGCAGGATTCATGCCTGCTCAGCTGCCTGATTCTTGCCTGCTGAGGCACATGATCCGTGCAGGAGAGCTGCCTGATCAGCACATGAGCAGTCACATGATCAGCGCCTCTCAGTCACCTGATCACTGCATGACAGGCACGTGATCAGTGCCTGCTGAGTGCGGGATCATGCCTGCTCAGCTGCCTGATCGCCAGCTGGGCCGCAGGATTCATGCCTGCTCAGCTGCCTGATAATCGCCAGCTGGGCCGCAGGATTCATGCCTGCTCAGCTGCCTGATAATCGCCAGCTGGGCCGCAGGATTCATGCCTGCTCAGCTGCTTGATTCTTGCCTGCTGAGGCACATGATCCGTGCAGGAGAGCTACCTGATCAGCACATGAGCAGTCACATGATCAGCGCCTCTCAGTCACCTGATCACTGCATGACAGGCACGTGATCAGTGCCTGCTGAGGTGCGGGATCAACGACTGTTCAGCTGCCTGATAATCGCCAGCTGGGCCGCAGGATTCATGCCTGCTCAGCTGCCTGATAATCGCCAGCTGGGCCGCAGGATTCATGCCTGCTCAGCTGCTTGATTCTTGCCTGCTGAGGCACATGATCCGTGCAGGAGAGCTACCTGATCAGCACATGAGCAGTCACATGATCAGCGCCTCTCAGTCACCTGATCACTGCATGACAGGCACGTGATCAGTGCCTGCTGAGGTGCGGGATCAGCGCCTGCTCAGCTGCCTGATAATCGCCAGCTGGGCCGCAGGATTCATGCCTGCTCAGCTGCCTGATAATCGCCAGCTGGGCCGCAGGATTCATGCCTGCTCAGCTGCCTGATAATCGCCAGCTGGGCCGCAGGATTCATGCCTGCTCAGCTGCCTGATAATCGCCAGCTGGGCCGCAGGATTCATGCCTGCTCAGCTGCCTGATAATCGCCAGCTGGGCCGCAGGATTCATGCCTGCTCAGCTGCCTGATAATCGCCAGCTGGGCCGCAGGATTCATGCCTGCTCAGCTGCCTGATAATCGCCAGCTGGGCCGCAGGATTCATGCCTGCTCAGCTGCCTGATAATCGCCAGCTGGGCCGCAGGATTCATGCCTGCTCAGCTGCCTGATAATCGCCAGCTGGGCCGCAGGATTCATGCCTGCTCAGCTGCCTGATAATCGCCAGCTGGGCCGCAGGATTCATGCCTGCTCAGCTGCTTGATTCTTGCCTGCTGAGGCACATGATCCGTGCAGGAGAGCTACCTGATCAGCACATGAGCAGTCACATGATCAGCGCCTCTCAGTCACCTGATCACTGCATGACAGGCACGTGATCAGTGCCTGCTGAGGTGCGGGATCAGCGCCTGCTCAGCTGCCTGATAATCGCCAGCTGGGCCGCAGGATTCATGCCTGCTCAGCTGCCTGATAATCGCCAGCTGGGCCGCAGGATTCATGCCTGCTCAGCTGCCTGATAATCGCCAGCTGGGCCGCAGGATTCATGCCTGCTCAGCTGCCTGATAATCGCCAGCTGGGCCGCAGGATTCATGCCTGCTCAGCTGCCTGATAATCGCCAGCTGGGCCGCAGGATTCATGCCTGCTCAGCTGCTTGATTCTTGCCTGCTGAGGCACATGATCCGTGCAGGAGAGCTACCTGATCAGCACATGAGCAGTCACATGATCAGCGCCTCTCAGTCACCTGATCACTGCATGACAGGCACGTGATCAGTGCCTGCTGAGGTGCGGGATCAGCGCCTGCTCAGCTGCCTGATAATCGCCAGCTGGGCCGCAGGATTCATGCCTGCTCAGCTGCCTGATAATCGCCAGCTGGGCCGCAGGATTCATGCCTGCTCAGCTGCCTGATAATCGCCAGCTGGGCCGCAGGATTCATGCCTGCTCAGCTGCCTGATAATCGCCAGCTGGGCCGCAGGATTCATGCCTGCTCAGCTGCCTGATAATCGCCAGCTGGGCCGCAGGATTCATGCCTGCTCAGCTGCCTGATAATCGCCAGCTGGGCCGCAGGATTCATGCCTGCTCAGCTGCCTGATAATCGCCAGCTGGGCCGCAGGATTCATGCCTGCTCAGCTGCCTGATAATCGCCAGCTGGGCCGCAGGATTCATGCCTGCTCAGCTGCCTGATAATCGCCAGCTGGGCCGCAGGATTCATGCCTGCTCAGCTGCTTGATTCTTGCCTGCTGAGGCACATGATCCGTGCAGGAGAGCTACCTGATCAGCACATGAGCAGTCACATGATCAGCGCCTCTCAGTCACCTGATCACTGCATGACAGGCACGTGATCAGTGCCTGCTGAGGTGCGGGATCAGCGCCTGCTCAGCTGCCTGATAATCGCCAGCTGGGCCGCAGGATTCATGCCTGCTCAGCTGCCTGATAATAGCCAGCTGGGCCGCAGGATTCATGCCTGCTCAGCTGCCTGATAATCGCCAGCTGGGCCGCAGGATTCATGCCTGCTCAGCTGCCTGATAATCGCCAGCTGGGCCGCAGGATTCATGCCTGCTCAGCTGCCTGATTCTTGCCAGCTGAGGCACATGATCCGTGCAGGAGAGCTGCCTGATCAGCACATGAGCAGTCACATGATCAGCGCCTCTCAGTCACCTGATCACTGCATGACAGGCACGTGATCAGTGCCTGCTGAGGTGCGGGATCAGCGCCTGCTCAGCTGCCTGATAATCGCCAGCTGGGCCGCAGGATTCATGCCTGCTCAGCTGCTTGATTCTTGCCTGCTGAGGCACATGATCCGTGCAGGAGAGCTACCTGATCAGCACATGAGCAGTCACATGATCAGCGCCTCTCAGTCACCTGATCACTGCATGACAGGCACGTGATCAGTGCCTGCTGAGGTGCGGGATCAGCGCCTGCTCAGCTGCCTGATAATCGCCAGCTGGGCCGCAGGATTCATGCCTGCTCAGCTGCCTGATAATCGCCAGCTGGGCCGCAGGATTCATGCCTGCTCAGCTGCCTGATAATCGCCAGCTGGGCCGCAGGATTCATGCCTGCTCAGCTGCCTGATAATCGCCAGCTGGGCCGCAGGATTCATGCCTGCTCAGCTGCCTGATAATCGCCAGCTGGGCCGCAGGATTCATGCCTGCTCAGCTGCCTGATAATCGCCAGCTGGGCCGCAGGATTCATGCCTGCTCAGCTGCTTGATTCTTGCCTGCTGAGGCACATGATCCGTGCAGGAGAGCTACCTGATCAGCACATGAGCAGTCACATGATCAGCGCCTCTCAGTCACCTGATCACTGCATGACAGGCACGTGATCAGTGCCTGCTGAGGTGCGGGATCAGCGCCTGCTCAGCTGCCTGATAATCGCCAGCTGGGCCGCAGGATTCATGCCTGCTCAGCTGCCTGATAATCGCCAGCTGGGCCGCAGGATTCATGCCTGCTCAGCTGCCTGATTCTTGCCTGCTGAGGCACATGATCCGTGCAGGAGAGCTACCTGATCAGCACATGAGCAGTCACATGATCAGCGCCTCTCAGTCACCTGATCACTGCATGACAGGCACGTGATCAGTGCCTGCTGAGTGCGGGATCAGCGCCTGCTCAGCTGCCTGATAATCGCCAGCTGGGCCGCAGGATTCATGCCTGCTCAGCTGCCTGATAATCGCCAGCTGGGCCGCAGGATTCATGCCTGCTCAGCTGCCTGATAATCGCCAGCTGGGCCGCAGGATTCATGCCTGCTCAGCTGCCTGATAATCGCCAGCTGGGCCGCAGGATTCATGCCTGCTCAGCTGCCTGATAATCGCCAGCTGGGCCGCAGGATTCATGCCTGCTCAGCTGCCTGATAATCGCCAGCTGGGCCGCAGGATTCATGCCTGCTCAGCTGCTTGATTCTTGCCTGCTGAGGCACATGATCCGTGCAGGAGAGCTACCTGATCAGCACATGAGCAGTCACATGATCAGCGCCTCTCAGTCACCTGATCACTGCATGACAGGCACGTGATCAGTGCCTGCTGAGGTGCGGGATCAGCGCCTGCTCAGCTGCCTGATAATCGCCAGCTGGGCCGCAGGATTCATGCCTGCTCAGCTGCCTGATAATCGCCAGCTGGGCCGCAGGATTCATGCCTGCTCAGCTGCCTGATAATCGCCAGCTGGGCCGCAGGATTCATGCCTGCTCAGCTGCTTGATTCTTGCCTGCTGAGGCACATGATCCGTGCAGGAGAGCTACCTGATCAGCACATGAGCAGTCACATGATCAGCGCCTCTCAGTCACCTGATCACTGCATGACAGGCACGTGATCAGTGCCTGCTGAGTGCGGGATCAGCGCCTGCTCAGCTGCCTGATAATCGCCAGCTGGGCCGCAGGATTCATGCCTGCTCAGCTGCCTGATAATCGCCAGCTGGGCCGCAGGATTCATGCCTGCTCAGCTGCCTGATAATCGCCAGCTGGGCCGCAGGATTCATGCCTGCTCAGCTGCCTGATAATTGCCAGCTGGGCCGCAGGATTCATGCCTGCTCAGCTGCCTGATTCCTGCCTGCTGAGGCACATGATCCGTGCAGGAGAGCTACCTGATCAGCACATGAGCAGTCACATGATCAGCGCCTCTCAGTCACCTGATCACTGCATGACAGGCACGTGATCAGTGCCTGCTGGGCGGGATCATGCCTGCTCAGCTGCCTGATAATCGCCAGCTGGGCCGCAGGATTCATGCCTGCTCAGCTGCCTGATAATCGCCAGCTGGGCCGCAGGATTCATGCCTGCTCAGCTGCCTGATAATCGCCAGCTGGGCCGCAGGATTCATGCCTGCTCAGCTGCCTGATTCTTGCCTGCTGAGGCACATGATCCATGCAGGAGAGCTACCTGATCAGCACATGAGCAGTCACATGATCAGCGCCTCTCAGTCACCTGATCACTGCATGACAGGCACGTGATCAGTGCCTGCTGAGGTGCGGGATCAGCGCCTGCTCAGCTGCCTGATAATCGCCAGCTGGGCCGCAGGATTCATGCCTGCTCAGCTGCCTGATAATCGCCAGCTGGGCCGCAGGATTCATGCCTGCTCAGCTGCCTGATAATCGCCAGCTGGGCCGCAGGATTCATGCCTGCTCAGCTGCCTGATAATCGCCAGCTGGGCCGCAGGATTCATGCCTGCTCAGCTGCTTGATTCTTGCCTGCTGAGGCACATGATCCGTGCAGGAGAGCTACCTGATCAGCACATGAGCAGTCACATGATCAGCGCCTCTCAGTCACCTGATCACTGCATGACAGGCACGTGATCAGTGCCTGCTGAGGTGCGGGATCAGCGCCTGCTCAGCTGCCTGATAATCGCCAGCTGGGCCGCAGGATTCATGCCTGCTCAGCTGCCTGATAATCGCCAGCTGGGCCGCAGGATTCATGCCTGCTCAGCTGCCTGATAATCGCCAGCTGGGCCGCAGGATTCATGCCTGCTCAGCTGCCTGATTCTTGCCTGCTGAGGCACATGATCCGTGCAGGAGAGCTGCCTGATCAGCACATGAGCAGTCACATGATCAGCGCCTCTCAGTCACCTGATCACTGCCTGACAGCACGTGATCAGTGCCTGCTGAGTGCGGGATCAGCCTGCTCAGCTGCCTGATAATCGCCAGCTGGGCCGCAGGATTCATGCCTGCTCAGCTGCCTGATAATCGCCAGCTGGGCCGCAGGATTCATGCCTGCTCAGCTGCTTGATTCTTGCCTGCTGAGGCACATGATCCGTGCAGGAGAGCTACCTGATCAGCACATGAGCAGTCACATGATCAGCGCCTCTCAGTCACCTGATCACTGCATGACAGGCACGTGATCAGTGCCTGCTGAGGTGCGGGATCAGCGCCTGCTCAGCTGCCTGATAATCGCCAGCTGGGCCGCAGGATTCATGCCTGCTCAGCTGCCTGATAATCGCCAGCTGGGCCGCAGGATTCATGCCTGCTCAGCTGCCTGATAATCGCCAGCTGGGCCGCAGGATTCATGCCTGCTCAGCTGCCTGATAATCGCCAGCTGGGCCGCAGGATTCATGCCTGCTCAGCTGCCTGATAATCGCCAGCTGGGCCGCAGGATTCATGCCTGCTCAGCTGCCTGATAATCGCCAGCTGGGCCGCAGGATTCATGCCTGCTCAGCTGCCTGATAATCGCCAGCTGGGCCGCAGGATTCATGCCTGCTCAGCTGCCTGATAATCGCCAGCTGGGCCGCAGGATTCATGCCTGCTCAGCTGCCTGATTCTTGCCTGCTGGGCACATGATCCGTGCAGGAGAGCTACCTGAGCAGTCACATGATCAGCGCCTCTCAGTCACCTGATCACTGCATGACAGGCACGTGATCAGTGCCTGCTGAGGTGCGGGATCAGCGCCTGCTCAGCTGCCTGATAATCGCCAGCTGGGCCGCAGGATTCATGCCTGCTCAGCTGCCTGATAATCGCCAGCTGGGCCGCAGGATTCATGCCTGCTCAGCTGCCTGATAATCGCCAGCTGGGCCGCAGGATTCATGCCTGCTCAGCTGCTTGATTCTTGCCAGCTGGGCACATGATCCGTGCAGGAGAGCTACCTGATCACCACATGAGCAGTCACATGATCAGCGCCTCTCAGTCACCTGATCACTGCATGACAGGCACGTGATCAGTGCCTGCTGAGGCGGGATCAGCGCCTGCTCAGCTGCCTGATAATCGCCAGCTGGGCCGCAGGATTCATGCCTGCTCAGCTGCCTGATAATCGCCAGCTGGGCCGCAGGATTCATGCCTGCTCAGCTGCCTGATAATCGCCAGCTGGGCCGCAGGATTCATGCCTGCTCAGCTGCTGATTCTTGCCTGCTGAGGCACATGATCCGTGCAGGAGAGCTACCTGATCAGCACATGAGCAGTCACATGATCAGCGCCTCTCAGTCACCTGATCACTGCATGACAGGCACGTGATCAGTGCCTGCTGAGGTGCGGGATCAGCGCCTGCTCAGCTGCCTGATAATCGCCAGCTGGGCAGGATTCATGCCTGCTCAGCTGCCTGATAATCGCCAGCTGGGCCGCAGGATTCATGCCTGCTCAGCTGCCTGATAATCGCCAGCTGGGCCGCAGGATTCATGCCTGCTCAGCTGCCTGATTCTTGCCTGCTGAGGCACATGATCCGTGCAGGAGAGCTACCTGATCAGCACATGAGCAGTCACATGATCAGCGCCTCTCAGTCACCTGATCACTGCATGACAGGCACGTGATCAGTGCCTGCTGAGGTGCGGGATCAGCGCCTGCTCAGCTGCCTGATAATCGCCAGCTGGGCCGCAGGATTCATGCCTGCTCAGCTGCCTGATAATCGCCAGCTGGGCCGCAGGATTCATGCCTGCTCAGCTGCCTGATAATCGCCAGCTGGGCCGCAGGATTCATGCCTGCTCAGCTGCCTGATAATCGCCAGCTGGGCCGCAGGATTCATGCCTGCTCAGCTGCCTGATTCTTGCCTGCTGAGGCACATGATCCGTGCAGGAGAGCTACCTGATCAGCACATGAGCAGTCACATGATCAGCGCCTCTCAGTCACCTGATCACTGCATGACAGGCACGTGATCAGTGCCTGCTGAGGTGCGGGATCAGCGCCTGCTCAGCTGCCTGATAATCGCCAGCTGGGCCGCAGGATTCATGCCTGCTCAGCTGCCTGATAATCGCCAGCTGGGCCGCAGGATTCATGCCTGCTCAGCTGCCTGATAATCGCCAGCTGGGCCGCAGGATTCATGCCTGCTCAGCTGCCTGATTCTTGCCTGCTGAGGCACATGATCCGTGCAGGAGACTACCTGATCAGCACATGAGCAGTCACATGATCAGCGCCTCTCAGTCACCTGATCACTGCCTGACAGCACGTGATCAGTGCCTGCTGAGGTGCGGGATCATGCCTGCTCAGCTGCCTGATAATCGCCAGCTGGGCCGCAGGATTCATGCCTGCTCAGCTGCCTGATAATCGCCAGCTGGGCCGCAGGATTCATGCCTGCTCAGCTGCCTGATTCTGCCTGCTGAGGCACATGATCCGTGCAGGAGAGCTGCCTGATCAGCACATGAGCAGTCACATGATCAGCGCCTCAGTCACCTGATCACTGCATGACAGGCACGTGATCAGTGCCTGCTGAGTGCGGATCAGCGCCTGCTCAGCTGCCTGATAATCGCCAGCTGGGCCGCAGGATTCATGCCTGCTCAGCTGCCTGATAATCGCCAGCTGGGCCGCAGGATTCATGCCTGCTCAGCTGCCTGATAATCGCCAGCTGGGCCGCAGGATTCATGCCTGCTCAGCTGCTTGATCTTGCCTGCTGAGGCACATGATCCGTGCAGGAGAGCTACCTGATCAGCACATGAGCAGTCACATGATCAGCGCCTCTCAGTCACCTGATCACTGCATGACAGGCACGTGATCAGTGCCTGCTGGGCGGGATCAGCGCCTGCTCAGCTGCCTGATAATCGCCAGCTGGGCCGCAGGATTCATGCCTGCTCAGCTGCCTGATAATCGCCAGCTGGGCCGCAGGATTCATGCCTGCTCAGCTGCCTGATAATCGCCAGCTGGGCCGCAGGATTCATGCCTGCTCAGCTGCCTGATTCTTGCCTGCTGAGGCACATGATCCGTGCAGGAGAGCTACCTGATCAGCACATGAGCAGTCACATGATCAGCGCCTCTCAGTCACCTGATCACTGCATGACAGGCACGTGATCAGTGCCTGCTGAGGTGCGGGATCAGCGCCTGCTCAGCTGCCTGATAATCGCCAGCTGGGCCGCAGGATTCATGCCTGCTCAGCTGCCTGATAATCGCCAGCTGGGCCGCAGGATTCATGCCTGCTCAGCTGCCTGATAATCGCCAGCTGGGCCGCAGGATTCATGCCTGCTCAGCTGCCTGATAATCGCCAGCTGGGCCGCAGGATTCATGCCTGCTCAGCTGCCTGATTCTTGCCTGCTGAGGCACATGATCCGTGCAGGAGAGCTCCTGATCAGCACATGAGCAGTCACATGATCAGCGCCTCTCAGTCACCTGATCACTGCATGACAGGCACGTGATCAGTGCCTGCTGAGGTGCGGGATCAGCCTGCTCAGCTGCCTGATAATCGCCAGCTGGGCCGCAGGATTCATGCCTGCTCAGCTGCCTGATAATCGCCAGCTGGGCCGCAGGATTCATGCCTGCTCAGCTGCTTGATTCTTGCCTGCTGAGGCACATGATCCGTGCAGGAGAGCTACCTGATCAGCACATGAGCAGTCACATGATCAGCGCCTCTCAGTCACCTGATCACTGCATGACAGGCACGTGATCAGTGCCTGCTGAGGTGCGGGATCAGCGCCTGCTCAGCTGCCTGATAATCGCCAGCTGGGCCGCAGGATTCATGCCTGCTCAGCTGCCTGATAATCGCCAGCTGGGCCGCAGGATTCATGCCTGCTCAGCTGCCTGATAATCGCCAGCTGGGCCGCAGGATTCATGCCTGCTCAGCTGCCTGATAATCGCCAGCTGGGCCGCAGGATTCATGCCTGCTCAGCTGCCTGATAATCGCCAGCTGGGCCGCAGGATTCATGCCTGCTCAGCTGCCTGATAATCGCCAGCTGGGCCGCAGGATTCATGCCTGCTCAGCTGCTGATTCTTGCCTGCTGAGGCACATGATCCGTGCAGGAGAGCTACCTGATCAGCACATGAGCAGTCACATGATCAGCGCCTCTCAGTCACCTGATCTGCATGACAGGCACGTGATCAGTGCCTGCTGAGTGCGGGATCAGCGCCTGCTCAGCTGCCTGATAATCGCCAGCTGGGCCGCAGGATTCATGCCTGCTCAGCTGCCTGATAATCGCCAGCTGGGCCGCAGGATTCATGCCTGCTCAGCTGCTTGATTCTTGCCTGCTGAGGCACATGATCCGTGCAGGAGAGCTACCTGATCAGCACATGAGCAGTCACATGATCAGCGCCTCTCAGTCACCTGATCACTGCATGACAGGCACGTGATCAGTGCCTGCTGAGGTGCGGGATCAGCGCCTGCTCAGCTGCCTGATAATCGCCAGCTGGGCCGCAGGATTCATGCCTGCTCAGCTGCCTGATAATCGCCAGCTGGGCCGCAGGATTCATGCCTGCTCAGCTGCCTGATAATCGCCAGCTGGGCCGCAGGATTCATGCCTGCTCAGCTGCCTGATAATCGCCAGCTGGGCCGCAGGATTCATGCCTGCTCAGCTGCCTGATAATCGCCAGCTGGGCCGCAGGATTCATGCCTGCTCAGCTGCCTGATAATCGCCAGCTGGGCCGCAGGATTCATGCCTGCTCAGCTGCCTGATAATCGCCAGCTGGGCCGCAGGATTCATGCCTGCTCAGCTGCCTGATAATCGCCAGCTGGGCCGCAGGATTCATGCCTGCTCAGCTGCTTGATTCTTGCCTGCTGAGGCACATGATCCGTGCAGGAGAGCTACCTGATCAGCACATGAGCAGTCACATGATCAGCGCCTCTCAGTCACCTGATCACTGCATGACAGGCACGTGATCAGTGCCTGCTGAGGTGCGGGATCAGCGCCTGCTCAGCTGCCTGATAATCGCCAGCTGGGCCGCAGGATTCATGCCTGCTCAGCTGCCTGATAATCGCCAGCTGGGCCGCAGGATTCATGCCTGCTCAGCTGCCTGATAATCGCCAGCTGGGCCGCAGGATTCATGCCTGCTCAGCTGCTTGATTCTTGCCTGCTGAGGCACATGATCCGTGCAGGAGAGCTACCTGATCAGCACATGAGCAGTCACATGATCAGCGCCTCTCAGTCACCTGATCACTGCATGACAGGCACGTGATCAGTGCCTGCTGAGGTGCGGGATCAGCGCCTGCTCAGCTGCCTGATAATCGCCAGCTGGGCCGCAGGATTCATGCCTGCTCAGCTGCCTGATAATCGCCAGCTGGGCCGCAGGATTCATGCCTGCTCAGCTGCCTGATAATCGCCAGCTGGGCCGCAGGATTCATGCCTGCTCAGCTGCCTGATAATCGCCAGCTGGGCCGCAGGATTCATGCCTGCTCAGCTGCTTGATTCTTGCCTGCTGAGGCACATGATCCGTGCAGGAGAGCTACCTGATCAGCACATGAGCAGTCACATGATCAGCGCCTCTCAGTCACCTGATCACTGCATGACAGGCACGTGATCAGTGCCTGCTGAGGTGCGGGATCAGCGCCTGCTCAGCTGCCTGATAATCGCCAGCTGGGCCGCAGGATTCATGCCTGCTCAGCTGCCTGATAATCGCCAGCTGGGCCGCAGGATTCATGCCTGCTCAGCTGCCTGATAATCGCCAGCTGGGCCGCAGGATTCATGCCTGCTCAGCTGCCTGATAATCGCCAGCTGGGCCGCAGGATTCATGCCTGCTCAGCTGCCTGATAATCGCCAGCTGGGCCGCAGGATTCATGCCTGCTCAGCTGCCTGATAATCGCCAGCTGGGCCGCAGGATTCATGCCTGCTCAGCTGCCTGATAATCGCCAGCTGGGCCGCAGGATTCATGCCTGCTCAGCTGCCTGATAATCGCCAGCTGGGCCGCAGGATTCATGCCTGCTCAGCTGCCTGATAATCGCCAGCTGGGCCGCAGGATTCATGCCTGCTCAGCTGCCTGATAATCGCCAGCTGGGCCGCAGGATTCATGCCTGCTCAGCTGCTGATTCTTGCCTGCTGAGGCACATGATCCGTGCAGGAGAGCTACCTGATCAGCACATGAGCAGTCACATGATCAGCGCCTCTCAGTCACCTGATCACTGCATGACAGGCACGTGATCAGTGCCTGCTGAGGTGCGGGATCAGCGCCTGCTCAGCTGCCTGATAATCGCCAGCTGGGCCGCAGGATTCATGCCTGCTCAGCTGCCTGATAATCGCCAGCTGGGCCGCAGGATTCATGCCTGCTCAGCTGCCTGATAATCGCCAGCTGGGCCGCAGGATTCATGCCTGCTCAGCTGCCTGATAATCGCCAGCTGGGCCGCAGGATTCATGCCTGCTCAGCTGCCTGATAATCGCCAGCTGGGCCGCAGGATTCATGCCTGCTCAGCTGCCTGATAATCGCCAGCTGGGCCGCAGGATTCATGCCTGCTCAGCTGCCTGATAATCGCCAGCTGGGCCGCAGGATTCATGCCTGCTCAGCTGCCTGATAATCGCCAGCTGGGCCGCAGGATTCATGCCTGCTCAGCTGCCTGATAATCGCCAGCTGGGCCGCAGGATTCATGCCTGCTCAGCTGCCTGATAATCGCCAGCTGGGCCGCAGGATTCATGCCTGCTCAGCTGCCTGATAATCGCCAGCTGGGCCGCAGGATTCATGCCTGCTCAGCTGCCTGATAATCGCCAGCTGGGCCGCAGGATTCATGCCTGCTCAGCTGCCTGATAATCGCCAGCTGGGCCGCAGGATTCATGCCTGCTCAGCTGCCTGATAATCGCCAGCTGGGCCGCAGGATTCATGCCTGCTCAGCTGCCTGATAATCGCCAGCTGGGCCGCAGGATTCATGCCTGCTCAGCTGCCTGATAATCGCCAGCTGGGCCGCAGGATTCATGCCTGCTCAGCTGCTTGATTCTTGCCTGCTGAGGCACATGATCCGTGCAGGAGAGCTACCTGATCAGCACATGAGCAGTCACATGATCAGCGCCTCTCAGTCACCTGATCACTGCATGACAGGCACGTGATCAGTGCCTGCTGAGGTGCGGGATCAGCGCCTGCTCAGCTGCCTGATAATCGCCAGCTGGGCCGCAGGATTCATGCCTGCTCAGCTGCCTGATAATCGCCAGCTGGGCCGCAGGATTCATGCCTGCTCAGCTGCCTGATAATCGCCAGCTGGGCCGCAGGATTCATGCCTGCTCAGCTGCCTGATAATCGCCAGCTGGGCCGCAGGATTCATGCCTGCTCAGCTGCCTGATAATCGCCAGCTGGGCCGCAGGATTCATGCCTGCTCAGCTGCCTGATAATCGCCAGCTGGGCCGCAGGATTCATGCCTGCTCAGCTGCCTGATAATCGCCAGCTGGGCCGCAGGATTCATGCCTGCTCAGCTGCCTGATTCTTGCCTGCTGAGGCACATGATCCGTGCAGGAGAGCTACCTGATCAGCACATGAGCAGTCACATGATCAGCGCCTCTCAGTCACCTGATCACTGCATGACAGGCACGTGATCAGTGCCTGCTGAGGTGCGGGATCAGCGCCTGCTCAGCTGCCTGATAATCGCCAGCTGGGCCGCAGGATTCATGCCTGCTCAGCTGCCTGATAATCGCCAGCTGGGCCGCAGGATTCATGCCTGCTCAGCTGCCTGATAATCGCCAGCTGGGCCGCAGGATTCATGCCTGCTCAGCTGCTTGATTCTTGCCTGCTGAGGCACATGATCCGTGCAGGAGAGCTACCTGATCAGCACATGAGCAGTCACATGATCAGCGCCTCTCAGTCACCTGATCACTGCATGACAGGCACGTGATCAGTGCCTGCTGGGTGCGGGATCAGCGCCTGCTCAGCTGCCTGATAATCGCCAGCTGGGCCGCAGGATTCATGCCTGCTCAGCTGCCTGATAATCGCCAGCTGGGCCGCAGGATTCATGCCTGCTCAGCTGCCTGATAATCGCCAGCTGGGCCGCAGGATTCATGCCTGCTCAGCTGCCTGATAATCGCCAGCTGGGCCGCAGGATTCATGCCTGCTCAGCTGCCTGATAATCGCCAGCTGGGCCGCAGGATTCATGCCTGCTCAGCTGCCTGATAATCGCCAGCTGGGCCGCAGGATTCATGCCTGCTCAGCTGCCTGATAATCGCCAGCTGGGCCGCAGGATTCATGCCTGCTCAGCTGCCTGATAATCGCCAGCTGGGCCGCAGGATTCATGCCTGCTCAGCTGCCTGATAATCGCCAGCTGGGCCGCAGGATTCATGCCTGCTCAGCTGCCTGATAATCGCCAGCTGGGCCGCAGGATTCATGCCTGCTCAGCTGCTTGATTCTTGCCTGCTGAGGCACATGATCCGTGCAGGAGAGCTACCTGATCAGCACATGAGCAGTCACATGATCAGCGCCTCTCAGTCACCTGATCACTGCATGACAGGCACGTGATCAGTGCCTGCTGAGGTGCGGGATCAGCGCCTGCTCAGCTGCCTGATAATCGCCAGCTGGGCCGCAGGATTCATGCCTGCTCAGCTGCCTGATAATCGCCAGCTGGGCCGCAGGATTCATGCCTGCTCAGCTGCCTGATAATCGCCAGCTGGGCCGCAGGATTCATGCCTGCTCAGCTGCCTGATAATCGCCAGCTGGGCCGCAGGATTCATGCCTGCTCAGCTGCCTGATAATCGCCAGCTGGGCCGCAGGATTCATGCCTGCTCAGCTGCCTGATAATCGCCAGCTGGGCCGCAGGATTCATGCCTGCTCAGCTGCCTGATAATCGCCAGCTGGGCCGCAGGATTCATGCCTGCTCAGCTGCCTGATAATCGCCAGCTGGGCCGCAGGATTCATGCCTGCTCAGCTGCCTGATAATCGCCAGCTGGGCCGCAGGATTCATGCCTGCTCAGCTGCCTGATAATCGCCAGCTGGGCCGCAGGATTCATGCCTGCTCAGCTGCCTGATAATCGCCAGCTGGGCCGCAGGATTCATGCCTGCTCAGCTGCCTGATAATCGCCAGCTGGGCCGCAGGATTCATGCCTGCTCAGCTGCCTGATAATCGCCAGCTGGGCCGCAGGATTCATGCCTGCTCAGCTGCCTGATAATCGCCAGCTGGGCCGCAGGATTCATGCCTGCTCAGCTGCCTGATAATCGCCAGCTGGGCCGCAGGATTCATGCCTGCTCAGCTGCCTGATAATCGCCAGCTGGGCCGCAGGATTCATGCCTGCTCAGCTGCTTGATTCTTGCCTGCTGAGGCACATGATCCGTGCAGGAGAGCTACCTGATCAGCACATGAGCAGTCACATGATCAGCGCCTCTCAGTCACCTGATCACTGCATGACAGGCACGTGATCAGTGCCTGCTGAGGTGCGGGATCAGCGCCTGCTCAGCTGCCTGATAATCGCCAGCTGGGCCGCAGGATTCATGCCTGCTCAGCTGCCTGATAATCGCCAGCTGGGCCGCAGGATTCATGCCTGCTCAGCTGCCTGATAATCGCCAGCTGGGCCGCAGGATTCATGCCTGCTCAGCTGCCTGATAATCGCCAGCTGGGCCGCAGGATTCATGCCTGCTCAGCTGCCTGATAATCGCCAGCTGGGCCGCAGGATTCATGCCTGCTCAGCTGCCTGATAATCGCCAGCTGGGCCGCAGGATTCATGCCTGCTCAGCTGCCTGATAATCGCCAGCTGGGCCGCAGGATTCATGCCTGCTCAGCTGCTTGATTCTTGCCTGCTGAGCACATGATCCGTGCAGAGAGCTACCTGATCAGCACATGAGCAGTCACATGATCAGCGCCTCTCAGTCACCTGATCACTGCATGACAGGCACGTGATCAGTGCCTGCTGGTGCGGGATCAGCGCCTGCTCAGCTGCCTGATAATCGCCAGCTGGGCCGCAGGATTCATGCCTGCTCAGCTGCCTGATAATCGCCAGCTGGGCCGCAGGATTCATGCCTGCTCAGCTGCCTGATAATCGCCAGCTGGGCCGCAGGATTCATGCCTGCTCAGCTGCTGATTCTTGCCTGCTGAGGCACATGATCCGTGCAGGAGAGCTACCTGATCAGCACATGAGCAGTCACATGATCAGCGCCTCTCAGTCACCTGATCACTGCATGACAGGCACGTGATCAGTGCCTGCTGAGGTGCGGATCAGCGCCTGCTCAGCTGCCTGATAATCGCCAGCTGGGCCGCAGGATTCATGCCTGCTCAGCTGCCTGATAATCGCCAGCTGGGCCGCAGGATTCATGCCTGCTCAGCTGCCTGATAATCGCCAGCTGGGCCGCAGGATTCATGCCTGCTCAGCTGCCTGATAATCGCCAGCTGGGCCGCAGGATTCATGCCTGCTCAGCTGCTTGATTCTTGCCTGCTGAGGCACATGATCCGTGCAGGAGAGCTACCTGATCAGCACATGAGCAGTCACATGATCAGCGCCTCTCAGTCACCTGATCACTGCATGACAGGCACGTGATCAGTGCCTGCTGAGGTGCGGGATCAGCGCCTGCTCAGCTGCCTGATAATCGCCAGCTGGGCCGCAGGATTCATGCCTGCTCAGCTGCCTGATAATCGCCAGCTGGGCCGCAGGATTCATGCCTGCTCAGCTGCCTGATAATCGCCAGCTGGGCCGCAGGATTCATGCCTGCTCAGCTGCCTGATAATCGCCAGCTGGGCCGCAGGATTCATGCCTGCTCAGCTGCCTGATAATCGCCAGCTGGGCCGCAGGATTCATGCCTGCTCAGCTGCCTGATAATCGCCAGCTGGGCCGCAGGATTCATGCCTGCTCAGCTGCCTGATAATCGCCAGCTGGGCCGCAGGATTCATGCCTGCTCAGCTGCCTGATTCTTGCCTGCTGAGGCACATGATCCGTGCAGGAGAGCTACCTGATCAGCACATGAGCAGTCACATGATCAGCGCCTCTCAGTCACCTGATCACTGCATGACAGGCACGTGATCAGTGCCTGCTGAGGTGCGGGATCAGCGCCTGCTCAGCTGCCTGATAATCGCCAGCTGGGCCGCAGGATTCATGCCTGCTCAGCTGCCTGATAATCGCCAGCTGGGCCGCAGGATTCATGCCTGCTCAGCTGCCTGATAATCGCCAGCTGGGCCGCAGGATTCATGCCTGCTCAGCTGCCTGATAATCGCCAGCTGGGCCGCAGGATTCATGCCTGCTCAGCTGCCTGATAATCGCCAGCTGGGCCGCAGGATTCATGCCTGCTCAGCTGCCTGATAATCGCCAGCTGGGCCGCAGGATTCATGCCTGCTCAGCTGCTTGATTCTTGCCTGCTGAGGCACATGATCCGTGCCTGAGAGCTGCCTGATCAGCACATGAGCAGTCACATGATCAGCGCCTCTCAGTCACCTGATCACTGCATGACAGGCACGTGATCAGTGCCTGCTGAGGTGCGGGATCAGCGCCTGCTCAGCTGCCTGATAATCGCCAGCTGGGCCGCAGGATTCATGCCTGCTCAGCTGCCTGATAATCGCCAGCTGGGCCGCAGGATTCATGCCTGCTCAGCTGCCTGATAATCGCCAGCTGGGCCGCAGGATTCATGCCTGCTCAGCTGCCTGATAATCGCCAGCTGGGCCGCAGGATTCATGCCTGCTCAGCTGCCTGATAATCGCCAGCTGGGCCGCAGGATTCATGCCTGCTCAGCTGCCTGATAATCGCCAGCTGGGCCGCAGGATTCATGCCTGCTCAGCTGCCTGATAATCGCCAGCTGGGCCGCAGGATTCATGCCTGCTCAGCTGCCTGATAATCGCCAGCTGGGCCGCAGGATTCATGCCTGCTCAGCTGCCTGATAATCGCCAGCTGGGCCGCAGGATTCATGCCTGCTCAGCTGCCTGATAATCGCCAGCTGGGCCGCAGGATTCATGCCTGCTCAGCTGCCTGATAATCGCCAGCTGGGCCGCAGGATTCATGCCTGCTCAGCTGCTTGATTCTTGCCTGCTGAGGCACATGATCCGTGCAGGAGAGCTACCTGATCAGCACATGAGCAGTCACATGATCAGCGCCTCTCAGTCACCTGATCACTGCATGACAGGCACGTGATCAGTGCCTGCTGAGGTGCGGGATCAGCGCCTGCTCAGCTGCCTGATAATCGCCAGCTGGGCCGCAGGATTCATGCCTGCTCAGCTGCCTGATAATCGCCAGCTGGGCCGCAGGATTCATGCCTGCTCAGCTGCCTGATAATCGCCAGCTGGGCCGCAGGATTCATGCCTGCTCAGCTGCCTGATAATCGCCAGCTGGGCCGCAGGATTCATGCCTGCTCAGCTGCCTGATAATCGCCAGCTGGGCCGCAGGATTCATGCCTGCTCAGCTGCTTGATTCTTGCCTGCTGAGGCACATGATCCGTGCAGGAGAGCTACCTGATCAGCACATGAGCAGTCACATGATCATGCCTCTCAGTCACCTGATCACTGCATGACAGGCACGTGATCAGTGCCTGCTGAGGTGCGGGATCATGCCTGCTCAGCTGCCTGATAATCGCCAGCTGGGCCGCAGGATTCATGCCTGCTCAGCTGCCTGATAATCGCCAGCTGGGCCGCAGGATTCATGCCTGCTCAGCTGCCTGATAATCGCCAGCTGGGCCGCAGGATTCATGCCTGCTCAGCTGCCTGATAATCGCCAGCTGGGCCGCAGGATTCATGCCTGCTCAGCTGCCTGATAATCGCCAGCTGGGCCGCAGGATTCATGCCTGCTCAGCTGCCTGATAATCGCCAGCTGGGCCGCAGGATTCATGCCTGCTCAGCTGCTTGATTCTTGCCTGCTGAGGCACATGATCCGTGCAGGAGAGCTACCTGATCAGCACATGAGCAGTCACATGATCAGCGCCTCTCAGTCACCTGATCACTGCATGACAGGCACGTGATCAGTGCCTGCTGAGGTGCGGGATCAGCGCCTGCTCAGCTGCCTGATAATCGCCAGCTGGGCCGCAGGATTCATGCCTGCTCAGCTGCCTGATAATCGCCAGCTGGGCCGCAGGATTCATGCCTGCTCAGCTGCCTGATAATCGCCAGCTGGGCCGCAGGATTCATGCCTGCTCAGCTGCCTGATAATCGCCAGCTGGGCCGCAGGATTCATGCCTGCTCAGCTGCCTGATAATCGCCAGCTGGGCCGCAGGATTCATGCCTGCTCAGCTGCCTGATAATCGCCAGCTGGGCCGCAGGATTCATGCCTGCTCAGCTGCCTGATAATCGCCAGCTGGGCCGCAGGATTCATGCCTGCTCAGCTGCCTGATAATCGCCAGCTGGGCCGCAGGATTCATGCCTGCTCAGCTGCCTGATAATCGCCAGCTGGGCCGCAGGATTCATGCCTGCTCAGCTGCCTGATAATCGCCAGCTGGGCCGCAGGATTCATGCCTGCTCAGCTGCCTGATAATCGCCAGCTGGGCCGCAGGATTCATGCCTGCTCAGCTGCTTGATTCTTGCCTGCTGAGGCACATGATCCGTGCAGGAGAGCTACCTGATCAGCACATGAGCAGTCACATGATCAGCGCCTCTCAGTCACCTGATCACTGCATGACAGGCACGTGATCAGTGCCTGCTGAGGTGCGGGATCAGCGCCTGCTCAGCTGCCTGATAATCGCCAGCTGGGCCGCAGGATTCATGCCTGCTCAGCTGCCTGATAATCGCCAGCTGGGCCGCAGGATTCATGCCTGCTCAGCTGCCTGATAATCGCCAGCTGGGCCGCAGGATTCATGCCTG
Source organism: Bos javanicus (assembly GCF_032452875.1). Lineage (NCBI taxonomy): Eukaryota > Metazoa > Chordata > Mammalia > Artiodactyla > Bovidae > Bos > Bos javanicus. Next base: position 96,343 of record NW_026893948.1, read on the forward strand.
CTCAGCTGCCTGATAATCGCCAGCTGGGCCGCAGGATTCATGCCTGCTCAGCTGCCTGATAATCGCCAGCTGGGCCGCAGGATTCATGCCTGCTCAGCTGCTTGATTCTTGCCTGCTGAGGCACATGATCCGTGCAGGAGAGCTACCTGATCAGCACATGAGCAGTCACATGATCAGCGCCTCTCAGTCACCTGATCACTGCATGACAGGCACGTGATCAGTGCCTGCTGAGGTGCGGGATCAGCGCCTGCTCAGCTGCCTGATAATCGCCAGCTGGGCCGCAGGATTCATGCCTGCTCAGCTGCCTGATAATCGCCAGCTGGGCCGCAGGATTCATGCCTGCTCAGCTGCCTGATAATCGCCAGCTGGGCCGCAGGATTCATGCCTGCTCAGCTGCCTGATAATCGCCAGCTGGGCCGCAGGATTCATGCCTGCTCAGCTGCCTGATAATCGCCAGCTGGGCCGCAGGATTCATGCCTGCTCAGCTGCCTGATAATCGCCAGCTGGGCCGCAGGATTCATGCCTGCTCAGCTGCCTGATAATCGCCAGCTGGGCCGCAGGATTCATGCCTGCTCAGCTGCTTGATTCTTGCCTGCTGAGGCACATGATCCGTGCAGGAGAGCTACCTGATCAGCACATGAGCAGTCACATGATCAGCGCCTCTCAGTCACCTGATCACTGCATGACAGGCACGTGATCAGTGCCTGCTGAGGTGCGGGATCAGCGCCTGCTCAGCTGCCTGATAATCGCCAGCTGGGCCGCAGGATTCATGCCTGCTCAGCTGCCTGATAATCGCCAGCTGGGCCGCAGGATTCATGCCTGCTCAGCTGCCTGATAATCGCCAGCTGGGCCGCAGGATTCATGCCTGCTCAGCTGCCTGATAATCGCCAGCTGGGCCGCAGGATTCATGCCTGCTCAGCTGCCTGATAATCGCCAGCTGGGCCGCAGGATTCATGCCTGCTCAGCTGCCTGATAATCGCCAGCTGGGCCGCAGGATTCATGCCTGCTCAGCTGCTTGATTCTTGCCTGCTGAGGCACATGATCCGTGCAGGAGAGCTACCTGATCAGCACATGAGCAGTCACATGATCAGCGCCTCTCAGTCACCTGATCACTGCATGACAGGCACGTGATCAGTGCCTGCTGAGGTGCGGGATCAGCGCCTGCTCAGCTGCCTGATAATCGCCAGCTGGGCCGCAGGATTCATGCCTGCTCAGCTGCCTGATAATCGCCAGCTGGGCCGCAGGATTCATGCCTGCTCAGCTGCCTGATAATCGCCAGCTGGGCCGCAGGATTCATGCCTGCTCAGCTGCCTGATAATCGCCAGCTGGGCCGCAGGATTCATGCCTGCTCAGCTGCCTGATAATCGCCAGCTGGGCCGCAGGATTCATGCCTGCTCAGCTGCCTGATAATCGCCAGCTGGGCCGCAGGATTCATGCCTGCTCAGCTGCCTGATAATCGCCAGCTGGGCCGCAGGATTCATGCCTGCTCAGCTGCCTGATAATCGCCAGCTGGGCCGCAGGATTCATGCCTGCTCAGCTGCCTGATAATCGCCAGCTGGGCCGCAGGATTCATGCCTGCTCAGCTGCCTGATAATCGCCAGCTGGGCCGCAGGATTCATGCCTGCTCAGCTGCCTGATAATCGCCAGCTGGGCCGCAGGATTCATGCCTGCTCAGCTGCCTGATAATCGCCAGCTGGGCCGCAGGATTCATGCCTGCTCAGCTGCCTGATAATCGCCAGCTGGGCCGCAGGATTCATGCCTGCTCAGCTGCCTGATAATCGCCAGCTGGGCCGCAGGATTCATGCCTGCTCAGCTGCCTGATAATCGCCAGCTGGGCCGCAGGATTCATGCCTGCTCAGCTGCCTGATAATCGCCAGCTGGGCCGCAGGATTCATGCCTGCTCAGCTGCCTGATAATCGCCAGCTGGGCCGCAGGATTCATGCCTGCTCAGCTGCCTGATAATCGCCAGCTGGGCCGCAGGATTCATGCCTGCTCAGCTGCTTGATTCTTGCCTGCTGAGGCACATGATCCGTGCAGGAGAGCTACCTGATCAGCACATGAGCAGTCACATGATCAGCGCCTCTCAGTCACCTGATCACTGCATGACAGGCACGTGATCAGTGCCTGCTGAGGTGCGGGATCAGCGCCTGCTCAGCTGCCTGATAATCGCCAGCTGGGCCGCAGGATTCATGCCTGCTCAGCTGCCTGATAATCGCCAGCTGGGCCGCAGGATTCATGCCTGCTCAGCTGCCTGATAATCGCCAGCTGGGCCGCAGGATTCATGCCTGCTCAGCTGCCTGATAATCGCCAGCTGGGCCGCAGGATTCATGCCTGCTCAGCTGCCTGATAATCGCCAGCTGGGCCGCAGGATTCATGCCTGCTCAGCTGCCTGATAATCGCCAGCTGGGCCGCAGGATTCATGCCTGCTCAGCTGCCTGATAATCGCCAGCTGGGCCGCAGGATTCATGCCTGCTCAGCTGCCTGATAATCGCCAGCTGGGCCGCAGGATTCATGCCTGCTCAGCTGCCTGATAATCGCCAGCTGGGCCGCAGGATTCATGCCTGCTCAGCTGCCTGATAATCGCCAGCTGGGCCGCAGGATTCATGCCTGCTCAGCTGCCTGATAATCGCCAGCTGGGCCGCAGGATTCATGCCTGCTCAGCTGCCTGATAATCGCCAGCTGGGCCGCAGGATTCATGCCTGCTCAGCTGCCTGATAATCGCCAGCTGGGCCGCAGGATTCATGCCTGCTCAGCTGCCTGATAATCGCCAGCTGGGCCGCAGGATTCATGCCTGCTCAGCTGCCTGATAATCGCCAGCTGGGCCGCAGGATTCATGCCTGCTCAGCTGCCTGATAATCGCCAGCTGGGCCGCAGGATTCATGCCTGCTCAGCTGCTTGATTCTTGCCTGCTGAGGCACATGATCCGTGCAGGAGAGCTACCTGATCAGCACATGAGCAGTCACATGATCAGCGCCTCTCAGTCACCTGATCACTGCATGACAGGCACGTGATCAGTGCCTGCTGAGGTGCGGGATCAGCGCCTGCTCAGCTGCCTGATAATCGCCAGCTGGGCCGCAGGATTCATGCCTGCTCAGCTGCCTGATAATCGCCAGCTGGGCCGCAGGATTCATGCCTGCTCAGCTGCCTGATAATCGCCAGCTGGGCCGCAGGATTCATGCCTGCTCAGCTGCCTGATAATCGCCAGCTGGGCCGCAGGATTCATGCCTGCTCAGCTGCCTGATAATCGCCAGCTGGGCCGCAGGATTCATGCCTGCTCAGCTGCCTGATAATCGCCAGCTGGGCCGCAGGATTCATGCCTGCTCAGCTGCCTGATAATCGCCAGCTGGGCCGCAGGATTCATGCCTGCTCAGCTGCCTGATAATCGCCAGCTGGGCCGCAGGATTCATGCCTGCTCAGCTGCCTGATAATCGCCAGCTGGGCCGCAGGATTCATGCCTGCTCAGCTGCCTGATAATCGCCAGCTGGGCCGCAGGATTCATGCCTGCTCAGCTGCCTGATAATCGCCAGCTGGGCCGCAGGATTCATGCCTGCTCAGCTGCTTGATTCTTGCCTGCTGGGCACATGATCCGTGCAGGAGAGCTACCTGATCAGCACATGAGCAGTCACATGATCAGCGCCTCTCAGTCACCTGATCACTGCATGACAGGCACGTGATCAGTGCCTGCTGAGGTGCGGGATCAGCGCCTGCTCAGCTGCCTGATAATCGCCAGCTGGGCCGCAGGATTCATGCCTGCTCAGCTGCCTGATAATCGCCAGCTGGGCCGCAGGATTCATGCCTGCTCAGCTGCCTGATAATCGCCAGCTGGGCCGCAGGATTCATGCCTGCTCAGCTGCCTGATAATCGCCAGCTGGGCCGCAGGATTCATGCCTGCTCAGCTGCCTGATAATCGCCAGCTGGGCCGCAGGATTCATGCCTGCTCAGCTGCTTGATTCTTGCCTGCTGAGGCACATGATCCGTGCAGGAGAGCTACCTGATCAGCACATGAGCAGTCACATGATCAGCGCCTCTCAGTCACCTGATCACTGCATGACAGGCACGTGATCAGTGCCTGCTGAGGTGCGGGATCAGCGCCTGCTCAGCTGCCTGATAATCGCCAGCTGGGCCGCAGGATTCATGCCTGCTCAGCTGCCTGATAATCGCCAGCTGGGCCGCAGGATTCATGCCTGCTCAGCTGCCTGATAATCGCCAGCTGGGCCGCAGGATTCATGCCTGCTCAGCTGCCTGATAATCGCCAGCTGGGCCGCAGGATTCATGCCTGCTCAGCTGCCTGATAATCGCCAGCTGGGCCGCAGGATTCATGCCTGCTCAGCTGCCTGATAATCGCCAGCTGGGCCGCAGGATTCATGCCTGCTCAGCTGCCTGATAATCGCCAGCTGGGCCGCAGGATTCATGCCTGCTCAGCTGCTTGATTCTTGCCTGCTGAGGCACATGATCCGTGCAGGAGAGCTACCTGATCAGCACATGAGCAGTCACATGATCAGCGCCTCTCAGTCACCTGATCACTGCATGACAGGCACGTGATCAGTGCCTGCTGAGGTGCGGGATCAGCGCCTGCTCAGCTGCCTGATAATCGCCAGCTGGGCCGCAGGATTCATGCCTGCTCAGCTGCCTGATAATCGCCAGCTGGGCCGCAGGATTCATGCCTGCTCAGCTGCCTGATAATCGCCAGCTGGGCCGCAGGATTCATGCCTGCTCAGCTGCCTGATAATCGCCAGCTGGGCCGCAGGATTCATGCCTGCTCAGCTGCCTGATAATCGCCAGCTGGGCCGCAGGATTCATGCCTGCTCAGCTGCCTGATAATCGCCAGCTGGGCCGCAGGATTCATGCCTGCTCAGCTGCCTGATAATCGCCAGCTGGGCCGCAGGATTCATGCCTGCTCAGCTGCCTGATAATCGCCAGCTGGGCCGCAGGATTCATGCCTGCTCAGCTGCCTGATAATCGCCAGCTGGGCCGCAGGATTCATGCCTGCTCAGCTGCCTGATAATCGCCAGCTGGGCCGCAGGATTCATGCCTGCTCAGCTGCCTGATAATCGCCAGCTGGGCCGCAGGATTCATGCCTGCTCAGCTGCCTGATAATCGCCAGCTGGGCCGCAGGATTCATGCCTGCTCAGCTGCCTGATAATCGCCAGCTGGGCCGCAGGATTCATGCCTGCTCAGCTGCCTGATAATCGCCAGCTGGGCCGCAGGATTCATGCCTGCTCAGCTGCCTGATAATCGCCAGCTGGGCCGCAGGATTCATGCCTGCTCAGCTGCCTGATAATCGCCAGCTGGGCCGCAGGATTCATGCCTGCTCAGCTGCCTGATAATCGCCAGCTGGGCCGCAGGATTCATGCCTGCTCAGCTGCCTGATAATCGCCAGCTGGGCCGCAGGATTCATGCCTGCTCAGCTGCTTGATTCTTGCCTGCTGAGGCACATGATCCGTGCAGGAGAGCTACCTGATCAGCACATGAGCAGTCACATGATCAGCGCCTCTCAGTCACCTGATCACTGCATGACAGGCACGTGATCAGTGCCTGCTGAGGTGCGGGATCAGCGCCTGCTCAGCTGCCTGATAATCGCCAGCTGGGCCGCAGGATTCATGCCTGCTCAGCTGCCTGATAATCGCCAGCTGGGCCGCAGGATTCATGCCTGCTCAGCTGCCTGATAATCGCCAGCTGGGCCGCAGGATTCATGCCTGCTCAGCTGCCTGATAATCGCCAGCTGGGCCGCAGGATTCATGCCTGCTCAGCTGCCTGATAATCGCCAGCTGGGCCGCAGGATTCATGCCTGCTCAGCTGCCTGATAATCGCCAGCTGGGCCGCAGGATTCATGCCTGCTCAGCTGCCTGATAATCGCCAGCTGGGCCGCAGGATTCATGCCTGCTCAGCTGCCTGATAATCGCCAGCTGGGCCGCAGGATTCATGCCTGCTCAGCTGCCTGATAATCGCCAGCTGGGCCGCAGGATTCATGCCTGCTCAGCTGCCTGATAATCGCCAGCTGGGCCGCAGGATTCATGCCTGCTCAGCTGCCTGATAATCGCCAGCTGGGCCGCAGGATTCATGCCTGCTCAGCTGCCTGATAATCGCCAGCTGGGCCGCAGGATTCATGCCTGCTCAGCTGCCTGATAATCGCCAGCTGGGCCGCAGGATTCATGCCTGCTCAGCTGCCTGATAATCGCCAGCTGGGCCGCAGGATTCATGCCTGCTCAGCTGCCTGATAATCGCCAGCTGGGCCGCAGGATTCATGCCTGCTCAGCTGCCTGATAATCGCCAGCTGGGCCGCAGGATTCATGCCTGCTCAGCTGCCTGATAATCGCCAGCTGGGCCGCAGGATTCATGCCTGCTCAGCTGCCTGATAATCGCCAGCTGGGCCGCAGGATTCATGCCTGCTCAGCTGCCTGATAATCGCCAGCTGGGCCGCAGGATTCATGCCTGCTCAGCTGCCTGATAATCGCCAGCTGGGCCGCAGGATTCATGCCTGCTCAGCTGCCTGATAATCGCCAGCTGGGCCGCAGGATTCATGCCTGCTCAGCTGCCTGATAATCGCCAGCTGGGCCGCAGGATTCATGCCTGCTCAGCTGCCTGATAATCGCCAGCTGGGCCGCAGGATTCATGCCTGCTCAGCTGCCTGATAATCGCCAGCTGGGCCGCAGGATTCATGCCTGCTCAGCTGCCTGATAATCGCCAGCTGGGCCGCAGGATTCATGCCTGCTCAGCTGCCTGATAATCGCCAGCTGGGCCGCAGGATTCATGCCTGCTCAGCTGCCTGATAATCGCCAGCTGGGCCGCAGGATTCATGCCTGCTCAGCTGCCTGATAATCGCCAGCTGGGCCGCAGGATTCATGCCTGCTCAGCTGCCTGATAATCGCCAGCTGGGCCGCAGGATTCATGCCTGCTCAGCTGCCTGATAATCGCCAGCTGGGCCGCAGGATTCATGCCTGCTCAGCTGCCTGATAATCGCCAGCTGGGCCGCAGGATTCATGCCTGCTCAGCTGCTTGATTCTTGCCTGCTGAGGCACATGATCCGTGCAGGAGAGCTACCTGATCAGCACATGAGCAGTCACATGATCAGCGCCTCTCAGTCACCTGATCACTGCATGACAGGCACGTGATCAGTGCCTGCTGAGGTGCGGGATCAGCGCCTGCTCAGCTGCCTGATAATCGCCAGCTGGGCCGCAGGATTCATGCCTGCTCAGCTGCCTGATAATCGCCAGCTGGGCCGCAGGATTCATGCCTGCTCAGCTGCCTGATAATCGCCAGCTGGGCCGCAGGATTCATGCCTGCTCAGCTGCCTGATAATCGCCAGCTGGGCCGCAGGATTCATGCCTGCTCAGCTGCCTGATAATCGCCAGCTGGGCCGCAGGATTCATGCCTGCTCAGCTGCCTGATAATCGCCAGCTGGGCCGCAGGATTCATGCCTGCTCAGCTGCCTGATAATCGCCAGCTGGGCCGCAGGATTCATGCCTGCTCAGCTGCCTGATAATCGCCAGCTGGGCCGCAGGATTCATGCCTGCTCAGCTGCCTGATAATCGCCAGCTGGGCCGCAGGATTCATGCCTGCTCAGCTGCCTGATAATCGCCAGCTGGGCCGCAGGATTCATGCCTGCTCAGCTGCCTGATAATCGCCAGCTGGGCCGCAGGATTCATGCCTGCTCAGCTGCTTGATTCTTGCCTGCTGAGGCACATGATCCGTGCAGGAGAGCTACCTGATCAGCACATGAGCAGTCACATGATCAGCGCCTCTCAGTCACCTGATCACTGCATGACAGGCACGTGATCAGTGCCTGCTGAGGTGCGGGATCAGCGCCTGCTCAGCTGCCTGATAATCGCCAGCTGGGCCGCAGGATTCATGCCTGCTCAGCTGCCTGATAATCGCCAGCTGGGCCGCAGGATTCATGCCTGCTCAGCTGCCTGATAATCGCCAGCTGGGCCGCAGGATTCATGCCTGCTCAGCTGCCTGATAATCGCCAGCTGGGCCGCAGGATTCATGCCTGCTCAGCTGCCTGATAATCGCCAGCTGGGCCGCAGGATTCATGCCTGCTCAGCTGCCTGATAATCGCCAGCTGGGCCGCAGGATTCATGCCTGCTCAGCTGCCTGATAATCGCCAGCTGGGCCGCAGGATTCATGCCTGCTCAGCTGCCTGATAATCGCCAGCTGGGCCGCAGGATTCATGCCTGCTCAGCTGCCTGATAATCGCCAGCTGGGCCGCAGGATTCATGCCTGCTCAGCTGCCTGATAATCGCCAGCTGGGCCGCAGGATTCATGCCTGCTCAGCTGCCTGATAATCGCCAGCTGGGCCGCAGGATTCATGCCTGCTCAGCTGCTTGATTCTTGCCTGCTGAGGCACATGATCCGTGCAGGAGAGCTACCTGATCAGCACATGAGCAGTCACATGATCAGCGCCTCTCAGTCACCTGATCACTGCATGACAGGCACGTGATCAGTGCCTGCTGAGGTGCGGGATCAGCGCCTGCTCAGCTGCCTGATAATCGCCAGCTGGGCCGCAGGATTCATGCCTGCTCAGCTGCCTGATAATCGCCAGCTGGGCCGCAGGATTCATGCCTGCTCAGCTGCCTGATAATCGCCAGCTGGGCCGCAGGATTCATGCCTGCTCAGCTGCCTGATAATCGCCAGCTGGGCCGCAGGATTCATGCCTGCTCAGCTGCCTGATAATCGCCAGCTGGGCCGCAGGATTCATGCCTGCTCAGCTGCCTGATAATCGCCAGCTGGGCCGCAGGATTCATGCCTGCTCAGCTGCCTGATAATCGCCAGCTGGGCCGCAGGATTCATGCCTGCTCAGCTGCTTGATTCTTGCCTGCTGAGGCACATGATCCGTGCAGGAGAGCTACCTGATCAGCACATGAGCAGTCACATGATCAGCGCCTCTCAGTCACCTGATCACTGCATGACAGGCACGTGATCAGTGCCTGCTGAGGTGCGGGATCAGCGCCTGCTCAGCTGCCTGATAATCGCCAGCTGGGCCGCAGGATTCATGCCTGCTCAGCTGCCTGATAATCGCCAGCTGGGCCGCAGGATTCATGCCTGCTCAGCTGCCTGATAATCGCCAGCTGGGCCGCAGGATTCATGCCTGCTCAGCTGCCTGATAATCGCCAGCTGGGCCGCAGGATTCATGCCTGCTCAGCTGCCTGATAATCGCCAGCTGGGCCGCAGGATTCATGCCTGCTCAGCTGCTGATTCTTGCCTGCTGAGGCACATGATCCGTGCAGGAGAGCTACCTGATCAGCACATGAGCAGTCACATGATCAGCGCCTCTCAGTCACCTGATCACTGCCTGACAGGCACGTGATCAGTGCCTGCTGAGGTGCGGGATCAGCGCTGCTCAGCTGCCTGATAATCGCCAGCTGGGCCGCAGGATTCATGCCTGCTCAGCTGCCTGATAATCGCCAGCTGGGCCGCAGGATTCATGCCTGCTCAGCTGCCTGATAATCGCCAGCTGGGCCGCAGGATTCATGCCTGCTCAGCTGCCTGATAATCGCCAGCTGGGCCGCAGGATTCATGCCTGCTCAGCTGCCTGATAATCGCCAGCTGGGCCGCAGGATTCATGCCTGCTCAGCTGCCTGATAATCGCCAGCTGGGCCGCAGGATTCATGCCTGCTCAGCTGCTTGATTCTTGCCTGCTGAGGCACATGATCCGTGCAGGAGAGCTACCTGATCAGCACATGAGCAGTCACATGATCAGCGCCTCTCAGTCACCTGATCACTGCATGACAGGCACGTGATCAGTGCCTGCTGAGGTGCGGGATCAGCGCCTGCTCAGCTGCCTGATAATCGCCAGCTGGGCCGCAGGATTCATGCCTGCTCAGCTGCCTGATAATCGCCAGCTGGGCCGCAGGATTCATGCCTGCTCAGCTGCTTGATTCTTGCCTGCTGAGGCACATGATCCGTGCAGGAGAGCTACCTGATCAGCACATGAGCAGTCACATGATCAGCGCCTCTCAGTCACCTGATCACTGCATGACAGGCACGTGATCAGTGCCTGCTGAGGTGCAGGATCAGCGCCTGCTCAGCTGCCTGATAATCGCCAGCTGGGCCGCAGGATTCATGCCTGCTCAGCTGCCTGATAATCGCCAGCTGGGCCGCAGGATTCATGCCTGCTCAGCTGCCTGATAATCGCCAGCTGGGCCGCAGGATTCATGCCTGCTCAGCTGCCTGATAATCGCCAGCTGGGCCGCAGGATTCATGCCTGCTCAGCTGCCTGATAATCGCCAGCTGGGCCGCAGGATTCATGCCTGCTCAGCTGCCTGATAATCGCCAGCTGGGCCGCAGGATTCATGCCTGCTCAGCTGCCTGATAATCGCCAGCTGGGCCGCAGGATTCATGCCTGCTCAGCTGCCTGATTCTTGCCTGCTGAGGCACATGATCCGTGCAGGAGAGCTGCCTGATCAGCACATGAGCAGTCACATGATCAGCGCCTCTCAGTCACCTGATCACTGCATGACAGGCACGTGATCAGTGCCTGCTGAGGTGCGGGATCAGCGCCTGCTCAGCTGCCTGATAATCGCCAGCTGGGCCGCAGGATTCATGCCTGCTCAGCTGCCTGATTCTCGCCAGCTGGGCACATGATCCATGCTGCTCAGCTGCCTGATCAGCACATGAGCAGTCACATGATCAGCGCCTCTCAGTCACCTGATCACTGCATGACAGGCACGTGATCAGTGCCTGCTCAGGTGCGGGATCATGCCTGCTCAGCTGCCTGATAATCGCCAGCTGGGCCGCAGGATTCATGCCTGCTCAGCTGCCTGATTCTTGCCTGCTGAGGCACATGATCCGTGCAGGAGAGCTACCTGATCAGCACATGAGCAGTCACATGATCAGCGCCTCTCAGTCACCTGATCACTGCATGACAGGCACGTGATCAGTGCCTGCTGAGGTGCGGGATCAGCGCCTGCTCAGCTGCCTGATAATCGCCAGCTGGGCCGCAGGATTCATGCCTGCTCAGCTGCCTGATAATCGCCAGCTGGGCCGCAGGATTCATGCCTGCTCAGCTGCCTGATAATCGCCAGCTGGGCCGCAGGATTCATGCCTGCTCAGCTGCCTGATAATCGCCAGCTGGGCCGCAGGATTCATGCCTGCTCAGCTGCCTGATAATCGCCAGCTGGGCCGCAGGATTCATGCCTGCTCAGCTGCCTGATAATCGCCAGCTGGGCCGCAGGATTCATGCCTGCTCAGCTGCCTGATAATCGCCAGCTGGGCCGCAGGATTCATGCCTGCTCAGCTGCCTGATAATCGCCAGCTGGGCCGCAGGATTCATGCCTGCTCAGCTGCCTGATAATCGCCAGCTGGGCCGCAGGATTCATGCCTGCTCAGCTGCCTGATAATCGCCAGCTGGGCCGCAGGATTCATGCCTGCTCAGCTGCCTGATAATCGCCAGCTGGGCCGCAGGATTCATGCCTGCTCAGCTGCCTGATAATCGCCAGCTGGGCCGCAGGATTCATGCCTGCTCAGCTGCCTGATAATCGCCAGCTGGGCCGCAGGATTCATGCCTGCTCAGCTGCTTGATTCTTGCCTGCTGAGGCACATGATCCGTGCAGGAGAGCTACCTGATCAGCACATGAGCAGTCACATGATCAGCGCCTCTCAGTCACCTGATCACTGCATGACAGGCACGTGATCAGTGCCTGCTGAGGTGCGGGATCAGCGCCTGCTCAGCTGCCTGATAATCGCCAGCTGGGCCGCAGGATTCATGCCTGCTCAGCTGCCTGATAATCGCCAGCTGGGCCGCAGGATTCATGCCTGCTCAGCTGCCTGATAATCGCCAGCTGGGCCGCAGGATTCATGCCTGCTCAGCTGCCTGATAATCGCCAGCTGGGCCGCAGGATTCATGCCTGCTCAGCTGCCTGATAATCGCCAGCTGGGCCGCAGGATTCATGCCTGCTCAGCTGCCTGATAATCGCCAGCTGGGCCGCAGGATTCATGCCTGCTCAGCTGCCTGATAATCGCCAGCTGGGCCGCAGGATTCATGCCTGCTCAGCTGCCTGATAATCGCCAGCTGGGCCGCAGGATTCATGCCTGCTCAGCTGCCTGATAATCGCCAGCTGGGCCGCAGGATTCATGCCTGCTCAGCTGCCTGATAATCGCCAGCTGGGCCGCAGGATTCATGCCTGCTCAGCTGCCTGATAATCGCCAGCTGGGCCGCAGGATTCATGCCTGCTCAGCTGCCTGATAATCGCCAGCTGGGCCGCAGGATTCATGCCTGCTCAGCTGCCTGATAATCGCCAGCTGGGCCGCAGGATTCATGCCTGCTCAGCTGCCTGATAATCGCCAGCTGGGCCGCAGGATTCATGCCTGCTCAGCTGCCTGATAATCGCCAGCTGGGCCGCAGGATTCATGCCTGCTCAGCTGCCTGATAATCGCCAGCTGGGCCGCAGGATTCATGCCTGCTCAGCTGCCTGATAATCGCCAGCTGGGCCGCAGGATTCATGCCTGCTCAGCTGCCTGATAATCGCCAGCTGGGCCGCAGGATTCATGCCTGCTCAGCTGCCTGATAATCGCCAGCTGGGCCGCAGGATTCATGCCTGCTCAGCTGCCTGATAATCGCCAGCTGGGCCGCAGGATTCATGCCTGCTCAGCTGCCTGATAATCGCCAGCTGGGCCGCAGGATTCATGCCTGCTCAGCTGCCTGATAATCGCCAGCTGGGCCGCAGGATTCATGCCTGCTCAGCTGCCTGATAATCGCCAGCTGGGCCGCAGGATTCATGCCTGCTCAGCTGCCTGATAATCGCCAGCTGGGCCGCAGGATTCATGCCTGCTCAGCTGCCTGATAATCGCCAGCTGGGCCGCAGGATTCATGCCTGCTCAGCTGCCTGATAATCGCCAGCTGGGCCGCAGGATTCATGCCTGCTCAGCTGCCTGATAATCGCCAGCTGGGCCGCAGGATTCATGCCTGCTCAGCTGCTTGATTCTTGCCTGCTGAGGCACATGATCCGTGCAGGAGAGCTACCTGATCAGCACATGAGCAGTCACATGATCAGCGCCTCTCAGTCACCTGATCACTGCATGACAGGCACGTGATCAGTGCCTGCTGAGGTGCGGGATCAGCGCCTGCTCAGCTGCCTGATAATCGCCAGCTGGGCCGCAGGATTCATGCCTGCTCAGCTGCCTGATTCTTGCCAGCTGGGCACATGATCCGTGCAGGAGAGCTGCCTGATCAGCACATGAGCAGTCACATGATCAGCGCCTCTCAGTCACCTGATCACTGCATGACAGGCACGTGATCAGTGCCTGCTGAGGTGCGGGATCATGCCTGCTCAGCTGCCTGATAATCGCCAGCTGGGCCGCAGGATTCATGCCTGCTCAGCTGCCTGATTCTTGCCTGCTGAGGCACATGATCCGTGCAGGAGAGCTACCTGATCAGCACATGAGCAGTCACATGATCAGCGCCTCTCAGTCACCTGATCACTGCATGACAGGCACGTGATCAGTGCCTGCTGAGGTGCGGGATCAGCGCCTGCTCAGCTGCCTGATAATCGCCAGCTGGGCCGCAGGATTCATGCCTGCTCAGCTGCCTGATAATCGCCAGCTGGGCCGCAGGATTCATGCCTGCTCAGCTGCCTGATAATCGCCAGCTGGGCCGCAGGATTCATGCCTGCTCAGCTGCCTGATAATCGCCAGCTGGGCCGCAGGATTCATGCCTGCTCAGCTGCCTGATAATCGCCAGCTGGGCCGCAGGATTCATGCCTGCTCAGCTGCCTGATAATCGCCAGCTGGGCCGCAGGATTCATGCCTGCTCAGCTGCCTGATAATCGCCAGCTGGGCCGCAGGATTCATGCCTGCTCAGCTGCCTGATAATCGCCAGCTGGGCCGCAGGATTCATGCCTGCTCAGCTGCCTGATAATCGCCAGCTGGGCCGCAGGATTCATGCCTGCTCAGCTGCCTGATAATCGCCAGCTGGGCCGCAGGATTCATGCCTGCTCAGCTGCCTGATAATCGCCAGCTGGGCCGCAGGATTCATGCCTGCTCAGCTGCCTGATAATCGCCAGCTGGGCCGCAGGATTCATGCCTGCTCAGCTGCCTGATAATCGCCAGCTGGGCCGCAGGATTCATGCCTGCTCAGCTGCTTGATTCTTGCCTGCTGAGGCACATGATCCGTGCAGGAGAGCTACCTGATCAGCACATGAGCAGTCACATGATCAGCGCCTCTCAGTCACCTGATCACTGCATGACAGGCACGTGATCAGTGCCTGCTGAGGTGCGGGATCAGCGCCTGCTCAGCTGCCTGATAATCGCCAGCTGGGCCGCAGGATTCATGCCTGCTCAGCTGCCTGATAATCGCCAGCTGGGCCGCAGGATTCATGCCTGCTCAGCTGCCTGATAATCGCCAGCTGGGCCGCAGGATTCATGCCTGCTCAGCTGCCTGATAATCGCCAGCTGGGCCGCAGGATTCATGCCTGCTCAGCTGCCTGATAATCGCCAGCTGGGCCGCAGGATTCATGCCTGCTCAGCTGCCTGATAATCGCCAGCTGGGCCGCAGGATTCATGCCTGCTCAGCTGCCTGATAATCGCCAGCTGGGCCGCAGGATTCATGCCTGCTCAGCTGCCTGATAATCGCCAGCTGGGCCGCAGGATTCATGCCTGCTCAGCTGCCTGATAATCGCCAGCTGGGCCGCAGGATTCATGCCTGCTCAGCTGCCTGATAATCGCCAGCTGGGCCGCAGGATTCATGCCTGCTCAGCTGCCTGATAATCGCCAGCTGGGCCGCAGGATTCATGCCTGCTCAGCTGCCTGATAATCGCCAGCTGGGCCGCAGGATTCATGCCTGCTCAGCTGCCTGATAATCGCCAGCTGGGCCGCAGGATTCATGCCTGCTCAGCTGCCTGATAATCGCCAGCTGGGCCGCAGGATTCATGCCTGCTCAGCTGCCTGATAATCGCCAGCTGGGCCGCAGGATTCATGCCTGCTCAGCTGCCTGATAATCGCCAGCTGGGCCGCAGGATTCATGCCTGCTCAGCTGCCTGATAATCGCCAGCTGGGCCGCAGGATTCATGCCTGCTCAGCTGCCTGATAATCGCCAGCTGGGCCGCAGGATTCATGCCTGCTCAGCTGCCTGATAATCGCCAGCTGGGCCGCAGGATTCATGCCTGCTCAGCTGCCTGATAATCGCCAGCTGGGCCGCAGGATTCATGCCTGCTCAGCTGCCTGATAATCGCCAGCTGGGCCGCAGGATTCATGCCTGCTCAGCTGCCTGATAATCGCCAGCTGGGCCGCAGGATTCATGCCTGCTCAGCTGCCTGATAATCGCCAGCTGGGCCGCAGGATTCATGCCTGCTCAGCTGCCTGATAATCGCCAGCTGGGCCGCAGGATTCATGCCTGCTCAGCTGCCTGATAATCGCCAGCTGGGCCGCAGGATTCATGCCTGCTCAGCTGCTTGATTCTTGCCTGCTGAGGCACATGATCCGTGCAGGAGAGCTACCTGATCAGCACATGAGCAGTCACATGATCAGCGCCTCTCAGTCACCTGATCACTGCATGACAGGCACGTGATCAGTGCCTGCTGAGGTGCGGGATCAGCGCCTGCTCAGCTGCCTGATAATCGCCAGCTGGGCCGCAGGATTCATGCCTGCTCAGCTGCCTGATAATCGCCAGCTGGGCCGCAGGATTCATGCCTGCTCAGCTGCCTGATAATCGCCAGCTGGGCCGCAGGATTCATGCCTGCTCAGCTGCCTGATAATCGCCAGCTGGGCCGCAGGATTCATGCCTGCTCAGCTGCCTGATAATCGCCAGCTGGGCCGCAGGATTCATGCCTGCTCAGCTGCCTGATAATCGCCAGCTGGGCCGCAGGATTCATGCCTGCTCAGCTGCCTGATAATCGCCAGCTGGGCCGCAGGATTCATGCCTGCTCAGCTGCCTGATAATCGCCAGCTGGGCCGCAGGATTCATGCCTGCTCAGCTGCCTGATAATCGCCAGCTGGGCCGCAGGATTCATGCCTGCTCAGCTGCCTGATAATCGCCAGCTGGGCCGCAGGATTCATGCCTGCTCAGCTGCCTGATAATCGCCAGCTGGGCCGCAGGATTCATGCCTGCTCAGCTGCCTGATAATCGCCAGCTGGGCCGCAGGATTCATGCCTGCTCAGCTGCCTGATAATCGCCAGCTGGGCCGCAGGATTCATGCCTGCTCAGCTGCTTGATTCTTGCCTGCTGAGGCACATGATCCGTGCAGGAGAGCTACCTGATCAGCACATGAGCAGTCACATGATCAGCGCCTCTCAGTCACCTGATCACTGCATGACAGGCACGTGATCAGTGCCTGCTGAGGTGCGGGATCAGCGCCTGCTCAGCTGCCTGATAATCGCCAGCTGGGCCGCAGGATTCATGCCTGCTCAGCTGCCTGATAATCGCCAGCTGGGCCGCAGGATTCATGCCTGCTCAGCTGCCTGATAATCGCCAGCTGGGCCGCAGGATTCATGCCTGCTCAGCTGCCTGATAATCGCCAGCTGGGCCGCAGGATTCATGCCTGCTCAGCTGCCTGATAATCGCCAGCTGGGCCGCAGGATTCATGCCTGCTCAGCTGCCTGATAATCGCCAGCTGGGCCGCAGGATTCATGCCTGCTCAGCTGCCTGATAATCGCCAGCTGGGCCGCAGGATTCATGCCTGCTCAGCTGCCTGATAATCGCCAGCTGGGCCGCAGGATTCATGCCTGCTCAGCTGCCTGATAATCGCCAGCTGGGCCGCAGGATTCATGCCTGCTCAGCTGCCTGATAATCGCCAGCTGGGCCGCAGGATTCATGCCTGCTCAGCTGCCTGATAATCGCCAGCTGGGCCGCAGGATTCATGCCTGCTCAGCTGCCTGATAATCGCCAGCTGGGCCGCAGGATTCATGCCTGCTCAGCTGCCTGATAATCGCCAGCTGGGCCGCAGGATTCATGCCTGCTCAGCTGCCTGATAATCGCCAGCTGGGCCGCAGGATTCATGCCTGCTCAGCTGCCTGATAATCGCCAGCTGGGCCGCAGGATTCATGCCTGCTCAGCTGCCTGATAATCGCCAGCTGGGCCGCAGGATTCATGCCTGCTCAGCTGCCTGATAATCGCCAGCTGGGCCGCAGGATTCATGCCTGCTCAGCTGCCTGATAATCGCCAGCTGGGCCGCAGGATTCATGCCTGCTCAGCTGCCTGATAATCGCCAGCTGGGCCGCAGGATTCATGCCTGCTCAGCTGCCTGATAATCGCCAGCTGGGCCGCAGGATTCATGCCTGCTCAGCTGCCTGATAATCGCCAGCTGGGCCGCAGGATTCATGCCTGCTCAGCTGCCTGATAATCGCCAGCTGGGCCGCAGGATTCATGCCTGCTCAGCTGCCTGATAATCGCCAGCTGGGCCGCAGGATTCATGCCTGCTCAGCTGCCTGATAATCGCCAGCTGGGCCGCAGGATTCATGCCTGCTCAGCTGCTTGATTCTTGCCTGCTGAGGCACATGATCCGTGCAGGAGAGCTACCTGATCAGCACATGAGCAGTCACATGATCAGCGCCTCTCAGTCACCTGATCACTGCATGACAGGCACGTGATCAGTGCCTGCTGAGGTGCGGGATCAGCGCCTGCTCAGCTGCCTGATAATCGCCAGCTGGGCCGCAGGATTCATGCCTGCTCAGCTGCCTGATAATCGCCAGCTGGGCCGCAGGATTCATGCCTGCTCAGCTGCCTGATAATCGCCAGCTGGGCCGCAGGATTCATGCCTGCTCAGCTGCCTGATAATCGCCAGCTGGGCCGCAGGATTCATGCCTGCTCAGCTGCCTGATAATCGCCAGCTGGGCCGCAGGATTCATGCCTGCTCAGCTGCCTGATAATCGCCAGCTGGGCCGCAGGATTCATGCCTGCTCAGCTGCCTGATAATCGCCAGCTGGGCCGCAGGATTCATGCCTGCTCAGCTGCCTGATAATCGCCAGCTGGGCCGCAGGATTCATGCCTGCTCAGCTGCCTGATAATCGCCAGCTGGGCCGCAGGATTCATGCCTGCTCAGCTGCCTGATAATCGCCAGCTGGGCCGCAGGATTCATGCCTGCTCAGCTGCCTGATAATCGCCAGCTGGGCCGCAGGATTCATGCCTGCTCAGCTGCTTGATTCTTGCCTGCTGAGGCACATGATCCGTGCAGGAGAGCTACCTGATCAGCACATGAGCAGTCACATGATCAGCGCCTCTCAGTCACCTGATCACTGCATGACAGGCACGTGATCAGTGCCTGCTGAGGTGCGGGATCAGCGCCTGCTCAGCTGCCTGATAATCGCCAGCTGGGCCGCAGGATTCATGCCTGCTCAGCTGCCTGATAATCGCCAGCTGGGCCGCAGGATTCATGCCTGCTCAGCTGCCTGATAATCGCCAGCTGGGCCGCAGGATTCATGCCTGCTCAGCTGCCTGATAATCGCCAGCTGGGCCGCAGGATTCATGCCTGCTCAGCTGCCTGATAATCGCCAGCTGGGCCGCAGGATTCATGCCTGCTCAGCTGCCTGATAATCGCCAGCTGGGCCGCAGGATTCATGCCTGCTCAGCTGCCTGATAATCGCCAGCTGGGCCGCAGGATTCATGCCTGCTCAGCTGCCTGATAATCGCCAGCTGGGCCGCAGGATTCATGCCTGCTCAGCTGCCTGATAATCGCCAGCTGGGCCGCAGGATTCATGCCTGCTCAGCTGCCTGATAATCGCCAGCTGGGCCGCAGGATTCATGCCTGCTCAGCTGCCTGATAATCGCCAGCTGGGCCGCAGGATTCATGCCTGCTCAGCTGCTTGATTCTTGCCTGCTGAGGCACATGATCCGTGCAGGAGAGCTACCTGATCAGCACATGAGCAGTCACATGATCAGCGCCTCTCAGTCACCTGATCACTGCATGACAGGCACGTGATCAGTGCCTGCTGAGGTGCGGGATCAGCGCCTGCTCAGCTGCCTGATAATCGCCAGCTGGGCCGCAGGATTCATGCCTGCTCAGCTGCCTGATAATCGCCAGCTGGGCCGCAGGATTCATGCCTGCTCAGCTGCCTGATAATCGCCAGCTGGGCCGCAGGATTCATGCCTGCTCAGCTGCCTGATAATCGCCAGCTGGGCCGCAGGATTCATGCCTGCTCAGCTGCCTGATAATCGCCAGCTGGGCCGCAGGATTCATGCCTGCTCAGCTGCCTGATAATCGCCAGCTGGGCCGCAGGATTCATGCCTGCTCAGCTGCCTGATAATCGCCAGCTGGGCCGCAGGATTCATGCCTGCTCAGCTGCTTGATTCTTGCCTGCTGAGGCACATGATCCGTGCAGGAGAGCTACCTGATCAGCACATGAGCAGTCACATGATCAGCGCCTCTCAGTCACCTGATCACTGCATGACAGGCACGTGATCAGTGCCTGCTGAGGTGCGGGATCAGCGCCTGCTCAGCTGCCTGATAATCGCCAGCTGGGCCGCAGGATTCATGCCTGCTCAGCTGCCTGATAATCGCCAGCTGGGCCGCAGGATTCATGCCTGCTCAGCTGCCTGATAATCGCCAGCTGGGCCGCAGGATTCATGCCTGCTCAGCTGCCTGATAATCGCCAGCTGGGCCGCAGGATTCATGCCTGCTCAGCTGCCTGATAATCGCCAGCTGGGCCGCAGGATTCATGCCTGCTCAGCTGCTTGATTCTTGCCTGCTGAGGCACATGATCCGTGCAGGAGAGCTACCTGATCAGCACATGAGCAGTCACATGATCAGCGCCTCTCAGTCACCTGATCACTGCATGACAGGCACGTGATCAGTGCCTGCTGAGGTGCGGGATCAGCGCCTGCTCAGCTGCCTGATAATCGCCAGCTGGGCCGCAGGATTCATGCCTGCTCAGCTGCCTGATAATCGCCAGCTGGGCCGCAGGATTCATGCCTGCTCAGCTGCCTGATAATCGCCAGCTGGGCCGCAGGATTCATGCCTGCTCAGCTGCCTGATAATCGCCAGCTGGGCCGCAGGATTCATGCCTGCTCAGCTGCCTGATAATCGCCAGCTGGGCCGCAGGATTCATGCCTGCTCAGCTGCCTGATAATCGCCAGCTGGGCCGCAGGATTCATGCCTGCTCAGCTGCCTGATTCTTGCCTGCTGAGGCACATGATCCGTGCAGGAGAGCTACCTGATCAGCACATGAGCAGTCACATGATCAGCGCCTCTCAGTCACCTGATCACTGCATGACAGGCACGTGATCAGTGCCTGCTGAGGTGCGGGATCAGCGCCTGCTCAGCTGCCTGATAATCGCCAGCTGGGCCGCAGGATTCATGCCTGCTCAGCTGCCTGATAATCGCCAGCTGGGCCGCAGGATTCATGCCTGCTCAGCTGCTTGATTCTTGCCTGCTGAGGCACATGATCCGTGCAGGAGAGCTACCTGATCAGCACATGAGCAGTCACATGATCAGCGCCTCTCAGTCACCTGATCACTGCATGACAGGCACGTGATCAGTGCCTGCTGAGGTGCAGGATCAGCGCCTGCTCAGCTGCCTGATAATCGCCAGCTGGGCCGCAGGATTCATGCCTGCTCAGCTGCCTGATAATCGCCAGCTGGGCCGCAGGATTCATGCCTGCTCAGCTGCCTGATAATCGCCAGCTGGGCCGCAGGATTCATGCCTGCTCAGCTGCCTGATAATCGCCAGCTGGGCCGCAGGATTCATGCCTGCTCAGCTGCCTGATAATCGCCAGCTGGGCCGCAGGATTCATGCCTGCTCAGCTGCCTGATAATCGCCAGCTGGGCCGCAGGATTCATGCCTGCTCAGCTGCCTGATAATCGCCAGCTGGGCCGCAGGATTCATGCCTGCTCAGCTGCCTGATTCTTGCCTGCTGAGGCACATGATCCGTGCAGGAGAGCTGCCTGATCAGCACATGAGCAGTCACATGATCAGCGCCTCTCAGTCACCTGATCACTGCATGACAGGCACGTGATCAGTGCCTGCTGAGGTGCGGGATCATGCCTGCTCAGCTGCCTGATAATCGCCAGCTGGGCCGCAGGATTCATGCCTGCTCAGCTGCCTGATTCTTGCCAGCTGGGCACAGGATCCATGCTGCTCAGCTGCCTGATCAGCACATGAGCAGTCACATGATCAGCGCCTCTCAGTCACCTGATCACTGCATGACAGGCACGTGATCAGTGCCTGCTCAGGTGCGGGATCATGCCTGCTCAGCTGCCTGATAATCGCCAGCTGGGCCGCAGGATTCATGCCTGCTCAGCTGCTTGATTCTTGCCTGCTGAGGCACATGATCCGTGCAGGAGAGCTACCTGATCAGCACATGAGCAGTCACATGATCAGCGCCTCTCAGTCACCTGATCACTGCATGACAGGCACGTGATCAGTGCCTGCTGAGGTGCGGGATCAGCGCCTGCTCAGCTGCCTGATAATCGCCAGCTGGGCCGCAGGATTCATGCCTGCTCAGCTGCCTGATAATCGCCAGCTGGGCCGCAGGATTCATGCCTGCTCAGCTGCCTGATAATCGCCAGCTGGGCCGCAGGATTCATGCCTGCTCAGCTGCCTGATAATCGCCAGCTGGGCCGCAGGATTCATGCCTGCTCAGCTGCCTGATAATCGCCAGCTGGGCCGCAGGATTCATGCCTGCTCAGCTGCCTGATAATCGCCAGCTGGGCCGCAGGATTCATGCCTGCTCAGCTGCCTGATAATCGCCAGCTGGGCCGCAGGATTCATGCCTGCTCAGCTGCCTGATAATCGCCAGCTGGGCCGCAGGATTCATGCCTGCTCAGCTGCCTGATAATCGCCAGCTGGGCCGCAGGATTCATGCCTGCTCAGCTGCCTGATAATCGCCAGCTGGGCCGCAGGATTCATGCCTGCTCAGCTGCCTGATAATCGCCAGCTGGGCCGCAGGATTCATGCCTGCTCAGCTGCCTGATAATCGCCAGCTGGGCCGCAGGATTCATGCCTGCTCAGCTGCCTGATAATCGCCAGCTGGGCCGCAGGATTCATGCCTGCTCAGCTGCTTGATTCTTGCCTGCTGAGGCACATGATCCGTGCAGGAGAGCTACCTGATCAGCACATGAGCAGTCACATGATCAGCGCCTCTCAGTCACCTGATCACTGCATGACAGGCACGTGATCAGTGCCTGCTGAGGTGCGGGATCAGCGCCTGCTCAGCTGCCTGATAATCGCCAGCTGGGCCGCAGGATTCATGCCTGCTCAGCTGCCTGATAATCGCCAGCTGGGCCGCAGGATTCATGCCTGCTCAGCTGCCTGATAATCGCCAGCTGGGCCGCAGGATTCATGCCTGCTCAGCTGCCTGATAATCGCCAGCTGGGCCGCAGGATTCATGCCTGCTCAGCTGCCTGATAATCGCCAGCTGGGCCGCAGGATTCATGCCTGCTCAGCTGCCTGATAATCGCCAGCTGGGCCGCAGGATTCATGCCTGCTCAGCTGCCTGATAATCGCCAGCTGGGCCGCAGGATTCATGCCTGCTCAGCTGCCTGATAATCGCCAGCTGGGCCGCAGGATTCATGCCTGCTCAGCTGCCTGATAATCGCCAGCTGGGCCGCAGGATTCATGCCTGCTCAGCTGCCTGATAATCGCCAGCTGGGCCGCAGGATTCATGCCTGCTCAGCTGCCTGATAATCGCCAGCTGGGCCGCAGGATTCATGCCTGCTCAGCTGCCTGATAATCGCCAGCTGGGCCGCAGGATTCATGCCTGCTCAGCTGCCTGATAATCGCCAGCTGGGCCGCAGGATTCATGCCTGCTCAGCTGCCTGATAATCGCCAGCTGGGCCGCAGGATTCATGCCTGCTCAGCTGCCTGATAATCGCCAGCTGGGCCGCAGGATTCATGCCTGCTCAGCTGCCTGATAATCGCCAGCTGGGCCGCAGGATTCATGCCTGCTCAGCTGCCTGATAATCGCCAGCTGGGCCGCAGGATTCATGCCTGCTCAGCTGCCTGATAATCGCCAGCTGGGCCGCAGGATTCATGCCTGCTCAGCTGCCTGATAATCGCCAGCTGGGCCGCAGGATTCATGCCTGCTCAGCTGCCTGATAATCGCCAGCTGGGCCGCAGGATTCATGCCTGCTCAGCTGCCTGATAATCGCCAGCTGGGCCGCAGGATTCATGCCTGCTCAGCTGCCTGATAATCGCCAGCTGGGCCGCAGGATTCATGCCTGCTCAGCTGCCTGATAATCGCCAGCTGGGCCGCAGGATTCATGCCTGCTCAGCTGCCTGATAATCGCCAGCTGGGCCGCAGGATTCATGCCTGCTCAGCTGCCTGATAATCGCCAGCTGGGCCGCAGGATTCATGCCTGCTCAGCTGCCTGATAATCGCCAGCTGGGCCGCAGGATTCATGCCTGCTCAGCTGCCTGATAATCGCCAGCTGGGCCGCAGGATTCATGCCTGCTCAGCTGCTTGATTCTTGCCTGCTGAGGCACATGATCCGTGCAGGAGAGCTACCTGATCAGCACATGAGCAGTCACATGATCAGCGCCTCTCAGTCACCTGATCACTGCATGACAGGCACGTGATCAGTGCCTGCTGAGGTGCGGGATCAGCGCCTGCTCAGCTGCCTGATAATCGCCAGCTGGGCCGCAGGATTCATGCCTGCTCAGCTGCCTGATGCCAGCTGGGCGCATGATCCATGCTGCTCAGCTGCCTGATCAGCACATGAGCAGTCACATGATCAGCGCCTCTCAGTCACCTGATCACTGCATGACAGGCACTGATCAGTGCCTGCTCAGGTGCGGGATCATGCCTGCTCAGCTGCCTGATAATCGCCAGCTGGGCCGCAGGATTCATGCCTGCTCAGCTGCCTGATTCTTGCCTGCTGAGGCACATGATCCGTGCAGGAGAGCTACCTGATCAGCACATGAGCAGTCACATGATCAGCGCCTCTCAGTCACCTGATCACTGCATGACAGGCACGTGATCAGTGCCTGCTGAGGTGCGGGATCAGCGCCTGCTCAGCTGCCTGATAATCGCCAGCTGGGCCGCAGGATTCATGCCTGCTCAGCTGCCTGATAATCGCCAGCTGGGCCGCAGGATTCATGCCTGCTCAGCTGCCTGATAATCGCCAGCTGGGCCGCAGGATTCATGCCTGCTCAGCTGCCTGATAATCGCCAGCTGGGCCGCAGGATTCATGCCTGCTCAGCTGCCTGATAATCGCCAGCTGGGCCGCAGGATTCATGCCTGCTCAGCTGCCTGATAATCGCCAGCTGGGCCGCAGGATTCATGCCTGCTCAGCTGCCTGATAATCGCCAGCTGGGCCGCAGGATTCATGCCTGCTCAGCTGCCTGATAATCGCCAGCTGGGCCGCAGGATTCATGCCTGCTCAGCTGCCTGATAATCGCCAGCTGGGCCGCAGGATTCATGCCTGCTCAGCTGCCTGATAATCGCCAGCTGGGCCGCAGGATTCATGCCTGCTCAGCTGCCTGATAATCGCCAGCTGGGCCGCAGGATTCATGCCTGCTCAGCTGCCTGATAATCGCCAGCTGGGCCGCAGGATTCATGCCTGCTCAGCTGCCTGATAATCGCCAGCTGGGCCGCAGGATTCATGCCTGCTCAGCTGCTTGATTCTTGCCTGCTGAGGCACATGATCCGTGCAGGAGAGCTACCTGATCAGCACATGAGCAGTCACATGATCAGCGCCTCTCAGTCACCTGATCACTGCATGACAGGCACGTGATCAGTGCCTGCTGAGGTGCGGGATCAGCGCCTGCTCAGCTGCCTGATAATCGCCAGCTGGGCCGCAGGATTCATGCCTGCTCAGCTGCCTGATAATCGCCAGCTGGGCCGCA
The DNA here is from genome assembly GCF_032452875.1 of Bos javanicus. NCBI lineage: Eukaryota > Metazoa > Chordata > Mammalia > Artiodactyla > Bovidae > Bos > Bos javanicus. Next base: position 121,053 of record NW_026893948.1, read on the forward strand.
GGATTCATGCCTGCTCAGCTGCCTGATAATCGCCAGCTGGGCCGCAGGATTCATGCCTGCTCAGCTGCCTGATAATCGCCAGCTGGGCCGCAGGATTCATGCCTGCTCAGCTGCCTGATAATCGCCAGCTGGGCCGCAGGATTCATGCCTGCTCAGCTGCCTGATAATCGCCAGCTGGGCCGCAGGATTCATGCCTGCTCAGCTGCCTGATAATCGCCAGCTGGGCCGCAGGATTCATGCCTGCTCAGCTGCCTGATAATCGCCAGCTGGGCCGCAGGATTCATGCCTGCTCAGCTGCCTGATAATCGCCAGCTGGGCCGCAGGATTCATGCCTGCTCAGCTGCCTGATAATCGCCAGCTGGGCCGCAGGATTCATGCCTGCTCAGCTGCCTGATAATCGCCAGCTGGGCCGCAGGATTCATGCCTGCTCAGCTGCCTGATAATCGCCAGCTGGGCCGCAGGATTCATGCCTGCTCAGCTGCCTGATAATCGCCAGCTGGGCCGCAGGATTCATGCCTGCTCAGCTGCCTGATAATCGCCAGCTGGGCCGCAGGATTCATGCCTGCTCAGCTGCCTGATAATCGCCAGCTGGGCCGCAGGATTCATGCCTGCTCAGCTGCCTGATAATCGCCAGCTGGGCCGCAGGATTCATGCCTGCTCAGCTGCCTGATAATCGCCAGCTGGGCCGCAGGATTCATGCCTGCTCAGCTGCCTGATAATCGCCAGCTGGGCCGCAGGATTCATGCCTGCTCAGCTGCCTGATAATCGCCAGCTGGGCCGCAGGATTCATGCCTGCTCAGCTGCCTGATAATCGCCAGCTGGGCCGCAGGATTCATGCCTGCTCAGCTGCCTGATAATCGCCAGCTGGGCCGCAGGATTCATGCCTGCTCAGCTGCCTGATAATCGCCAGCTGGGCCGCAGGATTCATGCCTGCTCAGCTGCCTGATAATCGCCAGCTGGGCCGCAGGATTCATGCCTGCTCAGCTGCCTGATAATCGCCAGCTGGGCCGCAGGATTCATGCCTGCTCAGCTGCCTGATAATCGCCAGCTGGGCCGCAGGATTCATGCCTGCTCAGCTGCTTGATTCTTGCCTGCTGAGGCACATGATCCGTGCAGGAGAGCTACCTGATCAGCACATGAGCAGTCACATGATCAGCGCCTCTCAGTCACCTGATCACTGCATGACAGGCACGTGATCAGTGCCTGCTGAGGTGCGGGATCAGCGCCTGCTCAGCTGCCTGATAATCGCCAGCTGGGCCGCAGGATTCATGCCTGCTCAGCTGCCTGATAATCGCCAGCTGGGCCGCAGGATTCATGCCTGCTCAGCTGCCTGATAATCGCCAGCTGGGCCGCAGGATTCATGCCTGCTCAGCTGCCTGATAATCGCCAGCTGGGCCGCAGGATTCATGCCTGCTCAGCTGCCTGATAATCGCCAGCTGGGCCGCAGGATTCATGCCTGCTCAGCTGCCTGATAATCGCCAGCTGGGCCGCAGGATTCATGCCTGCTCAGCTGCCTGATAATCGCCAGCTGGGCCGCAGGATTCATGCCTGCTCAGCTGCCTGATAATCGCCAGCTGGGCCGCAGGATTCATGCCTGCTCAGCTGCCTGATAATCGCCAGCTGGGCCGCAGGATTCATGCCTGCTCAGCTGCCTGATAATCGCCAGCTGGGCCGCAGGATTCATGCCTGCTCAGCTGCCTGATAATCGCCAGCTGGGCCGCAGGATTCATGCCTGCTCAGCTGCCTGATAATCGCCAGCTGGGCCGCAGGATTCATGCCTGCTCAGCTGCCTGATAATCGCCAGCTGGGCCGCAGGATTCATGCCTGCTCAGCTGCTTGATTCTTGCCTGCTGAGGCACATGATCCGTGCAGGAGAGCTACCTGATCAGCACATGAGCAGTCACATGATCAGCGCCTCTCAGTCACCTGATCACTGCATGACAGGCACGTGATCAGTGCCTGCTGAGGTGCGGGATCAGCGCCTGCTCAGCTGCCTGATAATCGCCAGCTGGGCCGCAGGATTCATGCCTGCTCAGCTGCCTGATAATCGCCAGCTGGGCCGCAGGATTCATGCCTGCTCAGCTGCCTGATAATCGCCAGCTGGGCCGCAGGATTCATGCCTGCTCAGCTGCCTGATAATCGCCAGCTGGGCCGCAGGATTCATGCCTGCTCAGCTGCCTGATAATCGCCAGCTGGGCCGCAGGATTCATGCCTGCTCAGCTGCCTGATAATCGCCAGCTGGGCCGCAGGATTCATGCCTGCTCAGCTGCCTGATAATCGCCAGCTGGGCCGCAGGATTCATGCCTGCTCAGCTGCCTGATAATCGCCAGCTGGGCCGCAGGATTCATGCCTGCTCAGCTGCCTGATAATCGCCAGCTGGGCCGCAGGATTCATGCCTGCTCAGCTGCCTGATAATCGCCAGCTGGGCCGCAGGATTCATGCCTGCTCAGCTGCCTGATAATCGCCAGCTGGGCCGCAGGATTCATGCCTGCTCAGCTGCCTGATAATCGCCAGCTGGGCCGCAGGATTCATGCCTGCTCAGCTGCCTGATAATCGCCAGCTGGGCCGCAGGATTCATGCCTGCTCAGCTGCCTGATAATCGCCAGCTGGGCCGCAGGATTCATGCCTGCTCAGCTGCCTGATAATCGCCAGCTGGGCCGCAGGATTCATGCCTGCTCAGCTGCCTGATAATCGCCAGCTGGGCCGCAGGATTCATGCCTGCTCAGCTGCCTGATAATCGCCAGCTGGGCCGCAGGATTCATGCCTGCTCAGCTGCCTGATAATCGCCAGCTGGGCCGCAGGATTCATGCCTGCTCAGCTGCCTGATAATCGCCAGCTGGGCCGCAGGATTCATGCCTGCTCAGCTGCCTGATAATCGCCAGCTGGGCCGCAGGATTCATGCCTGCTCAGCTGCCTGATAATCGCCAGCTGGGCCGCAGGATTCATGCCTGCTCAGCTGCCTGATAATCGCCAGCTGGGCCGCAGGATTCATGCCTGCTCAGCTGCCTGATAATCGCCAGCTGGGCCGCAGGATTCATGCCTGCTCAGCTGCCTGATAATCGCCAGCTGGGCCGCAGGATTCATGCCTGCTCAGCTGCCTGATAATCGCCAGCTGGGCCGCAGGATTCATGCCTGCTCAGCTGCCTGATAATCGCCAGCTGGGCCGCAGGATTCATGCCTGCTCAGCTGCCTGATAATCGCCAGCTGGGCCGCAGGATTCATGCCTGCTCAGCTGCCTGATAATCGCCAGCTGGGCCGCAGGATTCATGCCTGCTCAGCTGCCTGATAATCGCCAGCTGGGCCGCAGGATTCATGCCTGCTCAGCTGCCTGATAATCGCCAGCTGGGCCGCAGGATTCATGCCTGCTCAGCTGCCTGATAATCGCCAGCTGGGCCGCAGGATTCATGCCTGCTCAGCTGCCTGATAATCGCCAGCTGGGCCGCAGGATTCATGCCTGCTCAGCTGCTTGATTCTTGCCTGCTGAGGCACATGATCCGTGCAGGAGAGCTACCTGATCAGCACATGAGCAGTCACATGATCAGCGCCTCTCAGTCACCTGATCACTGCATGACAGGCACGTGATCAGTGCCTGCTGAGGTGCGGGATCAGCGCCTGCTCAGCTGCCTGATAATCGCCAGCTGGGCCGCAGGATTCATGCCTGCTCAGCTGCCTGATAATCGCCAGCTGGGCCGCAGGATTCATGCCTGCTCAGCTGCCTGATAATCGCCAGCTGGGCCGCAGGATTCATGCCTGCTCAGCTGCCTGATAATCGCCAGCTGGGCCGCAGGATTCATGCCTGCTCAGCTGCCTGATAATCGCCAGCTGGGCCGCAGGATTCATGCCTGCTCAGCTGCCTGATAATCGCCAGCTGGGCCGCAGGATTCATGCCTGCTCAGCTGCCTGATAATCGCCAGCTGGGCCGCAGGATTCATGCCTGCTCAGCTGCCTGATAATCGCCAGCTGGGCCGCAGGATTCATGCCTGCTCAGCTGCCTGATAATCGCCAGCTGGGCCGCAGGATTCATGCCTGCTCAGCTGCCTGATAATCGCCAGCTGGGCCGCAGGATTCATGCCTGCTCAGCTGCCTGATAATCGCCAGCTGGGCCGCAGGATTCATGCCTGCTCAGCTGCCTGATAATCGCCAGCTGGGCCGCAGGATTCATGCCTGCTCAGCTGCTTGATTCTTGCCTGCTGAGGCACATGATCCGTGCAGGAGAGCTACCTGATCAGCACATGAGCAGTCACATGATCAGCGCCTCTCAGTCACCTGATCACTGCATGACAGGCACGTGATCAGTGCCTGCTGAGGTGCGGGATCAGCGCCTGCTCAGCTGCCTGATAATCGCCAGCTGGGCCGCAGGATTCATGCCTGCTCAGCTGCCTGATAATCGCCAGCTGGGCCGCAGGATTCATGCCTGCTCAGCTGCCTGATAATCGCCAGCTGGGCCGCAGGATTCATGCCTGCTCAGCTGCCTGATAATCGCCAGCTGGGCCGCAGGATTCATGCCTGCTCAGCTGCCTGATAATCGCCAGCTGGGCCGCAGGATTCATGCCTGCTCAGCTGCCTGATAATCGCCAGCTGGGCCGCAGGATTCATGCCTGCTCAGCTGCCTGATAATCGCCAGCTGGGCCGCAGGATTCATGCCTGCTCAGCTGCCTGATAATCGCCAGCTGGGCCGCAGGATTCATGCCTGCTCAGCTGCCTGATAATCGCCAGCTGGGCCGCAGGATTCATGCCTGCTCAGCTGCCTGATAATCGCCAGCTGGGCCGCAGGATTCATGCCTGCTCAGCTGCCTGATAATCGCCAGCTGGGCCGCAGGATTCATGCCTGCTCAGCTGCCTGATAATCGCCAGCTGGGCCGCAGGATTCATGCCTGCTCAGCTGCCTGATAATCGCCAGCTGGGCCGCAGGATTCATGCCTGCTCAGCTGCTTGATTCTTGCCTGCTGAGGCACATGATCCGTGCAGGAGAGCTACCTGATCAGCACATGAGCAGTCACATGATCAGCGCCTCTCAGTCACCTGATCACTGCATGACAGGCACGTGATCAGTGCCTGCTGAGGTGCGGGATCAGCGCCTGCTCAGCTGCCTGATAATCGCCAGCTGGGCCGCAGGATTCATGCCTGCTCAGCTGCCTGATAATCGCCAGCTGGGCCGCAGGATTCATGCCTGCTCAGCTGCCTGATAATCGCCAGCTGGGCCGCAGGATTCATGCCTGCTCAGCTGCCTGATAATCGCCAGCTGGGCCGCAGGATTCATGCCTGCTCAGCTGCCTGATAATCGCCAGCTGGGCCGCAGGATTCATGCCTGCTCAGCTGCCTGATAATCGCCAGCTGGGCCGCAGGATTCATGCCTGCTCAGCTGCCTGATAATCGCCAGCTGGGCCGCAGGATTCATGCCTGCTCAGCTGCCTGATAATCGCCAGCTGGGCCGCAGGATTCATGCCTGCTCAGCTGCCTGATAATCGCCAGCTGGGCCGCAGGATTCATGCCTGCTCAGCTGCCTGATAATCGCCAGCTGGGCCGCAGGATTCATGCCTGCTCAGCTGCCTGATAATCGCCAGCTGGGCCGCAGGATTCATGCCTGCTCAGCTGCCTGATAATCGCCAGCTGGGCCGCAGGATTCATGCCTGCTCAGCTGCCTGATAATCGCCAGCTGGGCCGCAGGATTCATGCCTGCTCAGCTGCCTGATAATCGCCAGCTGGGCCGCAGGATTCATGCCTGCTCAGCTGCCTGATAATCGCCAGCTGGGCCGCAGGATTCATGCCTGCTCAGCTGCCTGATAATCGCCAGCTGGGCCGCAGGATTCATGCCTGCTCAGCTGCCTGATAATCGCCAGCTGGGCCGCAGGATTCATGCCTGCTCAGCTGCCTGATAATCGCCAGCTGGGCCGCAGGATTCATGCCTGCTCAGCTGCCTGATAATCGCCAGCTGGGCCGCAGGATTCATGCCTGCTCAGCTGCCTGATAATCGCCAGCTGGGCCGCAGGATTCATGCCTGCTCAGCTGCCTGATAATCGCCAGCTGGGCCGCAGGATTCATGCCTGCTCAGCTGCCTGATAATCGCCAGCTGGGCCGCAGGATTCATGCCTGCTCAGCTGCCTGATAATCGCCAGCTGGGCCGCAGGATTCATGCCTGCTCAGCTGCCTGATAATCGCCAGCTGGGCCGCAGGATTCATGCCTGCTCAGCTGCCTGATAATCGCCAGCTGGGCCGCAGGATTCATGCCTGCTCAGCTGCCTGATAATCGCCAGCTGGGCCGCAGGATTCATGCCTGCTCAGCTGCCTGATAATCGCCAGCTGGGCCGCAGGATTCATGCCTGCTCAGCTGCCTGATAATCGCCAGCTGGGCCGCAGGATTCATGCCTGCTCAGCTGCTTGATTCTTGCCTGCTGAGGCACATGATCCGTGCAGGAGAGCTACCTGATCAGCACATGAGCAGTCACATGATCAGCGCCTCTCAGTCACCTGATCACTGCATGACAGGCACGTGATCAGTGCCTGCTGAGGTGCGGGATCAGCGCCTGCTCAGCTGCCTGATAATCGCCAGCTGGGCCGCAGGATTCATGCCTGCTCAGCTGCCTGATAATCGCCAGCTGGGCCGCAGGATTCATGCCTGCTCAGCTGCCTGATAATCGCCAGCTGGGCCGCAGGATTCATGCCTGCTCAGCTGCCTGATAATCGCCAGCTGGGCCGCAGGATTCATGCCTGCTCAGCTGCCTGATAATCGCCAGCTGGGCCGCAGGATTCATGCCTGCTCAGCTGCCTGATAATCGCCAGCTGGGCCGCAGGATTCATGCCTGCTCAGCTGCCTGATAATCGCCAGCTGGGCCGCAGGATTCATGCCTGCTCAGCTGCCTGATAATCGCCAGCTGGGCCGCAGGATTCATGCCTGCTCAGCTGCCTGATAATCGCCAGCTGGGCCGCAGGATTCATGCCTGCTCAGCTGCCTGATAATCGCCAGCTGGGCCGCAGGATTCATGCCTGCTCAGCTGCCTGATAATCGCCAGCTGGGCCGCAGGATTCATGCCTGCTCAGCTGCCTGATAATCGCCAGCTGGGCCGCAGGATTCATGCCTGCTCAGCTGCCTGATAATCGCCAGCTGGGCCGCAGGATTCATGCCTGCTCAGCTGCCTGATAATCGCCAGCTGGGCCGCAGGATTCATGCCTGCTCAGCTGCCTGATAATCGCCAGCTGGGCCGCAGGATTCATGCCTGCTCAGCTGCCTGATAATCGCCAGCTGGGCCGCAGGATTCATGCCTGCTCAGCTGCCTGATAATCGCCAGCTGGGCCGCAGGATTCATGCCTGCTCAGCTGCCTGATAATCGCCAGCTGGGCCGCAGGATTCATGCCTGCTCAGCTGCCTGATAATCGCCAGCTGGGCCGCAGGATTCATGCCTGCTCAGCTGCCTGATAATCGCCAGCTGGGCCGCAGGATTCATGCCTGCTCAGCTGCCTGATAATCGCCAGCTGGGCCGCAGGATTCATGCCTGCTCAGCTGCTTGATTCTTGCCTGCTGAGGCACATGATCCGTGCAGGAGAGCTACCTGATCAGCACATGAGCAGTCACATGATCAGCGCCTCTCAGTCACCTGATCACTGCATGACAGGCACGTGATCAGTGCCTGCTGAGGTGCGGGATCAGCGCCTGCTCAGCTGCCTGATAATCGCCAGCTGGGCCGCAGGATTCATGCCTGCTCAGCTGCCTGATAATCGCCAGCTGGGCCGCAGGATTCATGCCTGCTCAGCTGCCTGATAATCGCCAGCTGGGCCGCAGGATTCATGCCTGCTCAGCTGCCTGATAATCGCCAGCTGGGCCGCAGGATTCATGCCTGCTCAGCTGCCTGATAATCGCCAGCTGGGCCGCAGGATTCATGCCTGCTCAGCTGCCTGATAATCGCCAGCTGGGCCGCAGGATTCATGCCTGCTCAGCTGCCTGATAATCGCCAGCTGGGCCGCAGGATTCATGCCTGCTCAGCTGCCTGATAATCGCCAGCTGGGCCGCAGGATTCATGCCTGCTCAGCTGCCTGATAATCGCCAGCTGGGCCGCAGGATTCATGCCTGCTCAGCTGCCTGATAATCGCCAGCTGGGCCGCAGGATTCATGCCTGCTCAGCTGCCTGATAATCGCCAGCTGGGCCGCAGGATTCATGCCTGCTCAGCTGCCTGATAATCGCCAGCTGGGCCGCAGGATTCATGCCTGCTCAGCTGCCTGATAATCGCCAGCTGGGCCGCAGGATTCATGCCTGCTCAGCTGCTTGATTCTTGCCTGCTGAGGCACATGATCCGTGCAGGAGAGCTACCTGATCAGCACATGAGCAGTCACATGATCAGCGCCTCTCAGTCACCTGATCACTGCATGACAGGCACGTGATCAGTGCCTGCTGAGGTGCGGGATCAGCGCCTGCTCAGCTGCCTGATAATCGCCAGCTGGGCCGCAGGATTCATGCCTGCTCAGCTGCCTGATAATCGCCAGCTGGGCCGCAGGATTCATGCCTGCTCAGCTGCCTGATAATCGCCAGCTGGGCCGCAGGATTCATGCCTGCTCAGCTGCCTGATAATCGCCAGCTGGGCCGCAGGATTCATGCCTGCTCAGCTGCCTGATAATCGCCAGCTGGGCCGCAGGATTCATGCCTGCTCAGCTGCCTGATAATCGCCAGCTGGGCCGCAGGATTCATGCCTGCTCAGCTGCCTGATAATCGCCAGCTGGGCCGCAGGATTCATGCCTGCTCAGCTGCCTGATAATCGCCAGCTGGGCCGCAGGATTCATGCCTGCTCAGCTGCCTGATAATCGCCAGCTGGGCCGCAGGATTCATGCCTGCTCAGCTGCCTGATAATCGCCAGCTGGGCCGCAGGATTCATGCCTGCTCAGCTGCCTGATAATCGCCAGCTGGGCCGCAGGATTCATGCCTGCTCAGCTGCCTGATAATCGCCAGCTGGGCCGCAGGATTCATGCCTGCTCAGCTGCCTGATAATCGCCAGCTGGGCCGCAGGATTCATGCCTGCTCAGCTGCTTGATTCTTGCCTGCTGAGGCACATGATCCGTGCAGGAGAGCTACCTGATCAGCACATGAGCAGTCACATGATCAGCGCCTCTCAGTCACCTGATCACTGCATGACAGGCACGTGATCAGTGCCTGCTGAGGTGCGGGATCAGCGCCTGCTCAGCTGCCTGATAATCGCCAGCTGGGCCGCAGGATTCATGCCTGCTCAGCTGCCTGATAATCGCCAGCTGGGCCGCAGGATTCATGCCTGCTCAGCTGCCTGATAATCGCCAGCTGGGCCGCAGGATTCATGCCTGCTCAGCTGCCTGATAATCGCCAGCTGGGCCGCAGGATTCATGCCTGCTCAGCTGCCTGATAATCGCCAGCTGGGCCGCAGGATTCATGCCTGCTCAGCTGCCTGATAATCGCCAGCTGGGCCGCAGGATTCATGCCTGCTCAGCTGCCTGATAATCGCCAGCTGGGCCGCAGGATTCATGCCTGCTCAGCTGCCTGATAATCGCCAGCTGGGCCGCAGGATTCATGCCTGCTCAGCTGCCTGATAATCGCCAGCTGGGCCGCAGGATTCATGCCTGCTCAGCTGCCTGATAATCGCCAGCTGGGCCGCAGGATTCATGCCTGCTCAGCTGCCTGATAATCGCCAGCTGGGCCGCAGGATTCATGCCTGCTCAGCTGCCTGATAATCGCCAGCTGGGCCGCAGGATTCATGCCTGCTCAGCTGCCTGATAATCGCCAGCTGGGCCGCAGGATTCATGCCTGCTCAGCTGCCTGATAATCGCCAGCTGGGCCGCAGGATTCATGCCTGCTCAGCTGCCTGATAATCGCCAGCTGGGCCGCAGGATTCATGCCTGCTCAGCTGCCTGATAATCGCCAGCTGGGCCGCAGGATTCATGCCTGCTCAGCTGCCTGATAATCGCCAGCTGGGCCGCAGGATTCATGCCTGCTCAGCTGCCTGATAATCGCCAGCTGGGCCGCAGGATTCATGCCTGCTCAGCTGCTTGATTCTTGCCTGCTGAGGCACATGATCCGTGCAGGAGAGCTACCTGATCAGCACATGAGCAGTCACATGATCAGCGCCTCTCAGTCACCTGATCACTGCATGACAGGCACGTGATCAGTGCCTGCTGAGGTGCGGGATCAGCGCCTGCTCAGCTGCCTGATAATCGCCAGCTGGGCCGCAGGATTCATGCCTGCTCAGCTGCCTGATAATCGCCAGCTGGGCCGCAGGATTCATGCCTGCTCAGCTGCTTGATTCTTGCCTGCTGAGGCACATGATCCGTGCAGGAGAGCTACCTGATCAGCACATGAGCAGTCACATGATCAGCGCCTCTCAGTCACCTGATCACTGCATGACAGGCACGTGATCAGTGCCTGCTGAGGTGCGGGATCAGCGCCTGCTCAGCTGCCTGATAATCGCCAGCTGGGCCGCAGGATTCATGCCTGCTCAGCTGCCTGATAATCGCCAGCTGGGCCGCAGGATTCATGCCTGCTCAGCTGCCTGATAATCGCCAGCTGGGCCGCAGGATTCATGCCTGCTCAGCTGCCTGATAATCGCCAGCTGGGCCGCAGGATTCATGCCTGCTCAGCTGCCTGATAATCGCCAGCTGGGCCGCAGGATTCATGCCTGCTCAGCTGCCTGATAATCGCCAGCTGGGCCGCAGGATTCATGCCTGCTCAGCTGCCTGATAATCGCCAGCTGGGCCGCAGGATTCATGCCTGCTCAGCTGCTTGATTCTTGCCTGCTGAGGCACATGATCCGTGCAGGAGAGCTACCTGATCAGCACATGAGCAGTCACATGATCAGCGCCTCTCAGTCACCTGATCACTGCATGACAGGCACGTGATCAGTGCCTGCTGAGGTGCGGGATCAGCGCCTGCTCAGCTGCCTGATAATCGCCAGCTGGGCCGCAGGATTCATGCCTGCTCAGCTGCCTGATAATCGCCAGCTGGGCCGCAGGATTCATGCCTGCTCAGCTGCCTGATAATCGCCAGCTGGGCCGCAGGATTCATGCCTGCTCAGCTGCCTGATAATCGCCAGCTGGGCCGCAGGATTCATGCCTGCTCAGCTGCCTGATAATCGCCAGCTGGGCCGCAGGATTCATGCCTGCTCAGCTGCCTGATAATCGCCAGCTGGGCCGCAGGATTCATGCCTGCTCAGCTGCCTGATTCTTGCCTGCTGGGCACATGATCCGTGCAGGAGAGCTACCTGATCAGCACATGAGCAGTCACATGATCAGCGCTCTCAGTCCTGATCATGCCAGCTGGGTGCAGCAGGATTCATGCCTGCTCAGCTGCCTGATAATCGCCAGCTGGGCCGCAGGATTCATGCCTGCTCAGCTGCCTGATAATCGCCAGCTGGGCCGCAGGATTCATGCCTGCTCAGCTGCTTGATTCTTGCCTGCTGAGGCACATGATCCGTGCAGGAGAGCTACCTGATCAGCACATGAGCAGTCACATGATCAGCGCCTCTCAGTCACCTGATCACTGCATGACAGGCACGTGATCAGTGCCTGCTGAGGTGCGGGATCAGCGCCTGCTCAGCTGCCTGATAATCGCCAGCTGGGCCGCAGGATTCATGCCTGCTCAGCTGCCTGATAATCGCCAGCTGGGCCGCAGGATTCATGCCTGCTCAGCTGCCTGATAATCGCCAGCTGGGCCGCAGGATTCATGCCTGCTCAGCTGCCTGATAATCGCCAGCTGGGCCGCAGGATTCATGCCTGCTCAGCTGCTTGATTCTTGCCTGCTGAGGCACATGATCCGTGCAGGAGAGCTACCTGATCAGCACATGAGCAGTCACATGATCAGCGCCTCTCAGTCACCTGATCACTGCATGACAGGCACGTGATCAGTGCCTGCTGAGGTGCGGGATCAGCGCCTGCTCAGCTGCCTGATAATCGCCAGCTGGGCCGCAGGATTCATGCCTGCTCAGCTGCCTGATAATCGCCAGCTGGGCCGCAGGATTCATGCCTGCTCAGCTGCCTGATAATCGCCAGCTGGGCCGCAGGATTCATGCCTGCTCAGCTGCCTGATAATCGCCAGCTGGGCCGCAGGATTCATGCCTGCTCAGCTGCCTGATAATCGCCAGCTGGGCCGCAGGATTCATGCCTGCTCAGCTGCCTGATAATCGCCAGCTGGGCCGCAGGATTCATGCCTGCTCAGCTGCCTGATAATCGCCAGCTGGGCCGCAGGATTCATGCCTGCTCAGCTGCCTGATAATCGCCAGCTGGGCCGCAGGATTCATGCCTGCTCAGCTGCCTGATAATCGCCAGCTGGGCCGCAGGATTCATGCCTGCTCAGCTGCCTGATAATCGCCAGCTGGGCCGCAGGATTCATGCCTGCTCAGCTGCCTGATAATCGCCAGCTGGGCCGCAGGATTCATGCCTGCTCAGCTGCCTGATAATCGCCAGCTGGGCCGCAGGATTCATGCCTGCTCAGCTGCCTGATAATCGCCAGCTGGGCCGCAGGATTCATGCCTGCTCAGCTGCCTGATAATCGCCAGCTGGGCCGCAGGATTCATGCCTGCTCAGCTGCCTGATAATCGCCAGCTGGGCCGCAGGATTCATGCCTGCTCAGCTGCCTGATAATCGCCAGCTGGGCCGCAGGATTCATGCCTGCTCAGCTGCCTGATAATCGCCAGCTGGGCCGCAGGATTCATGCCTGCTCAGCTGCCTGATAATCGCCAGCTGGGCCGCAGGATTCATGCCTGCTCAGCTGCCTGATAATCGCCAGCTGGGCCGCAGGATTCATGCCTGCTCAGCTGCCTGATAATCGCCAGCTGGGCCGCAGGATTCATGCCTGCTCAGCTGCTTGATTCTTGCCTGCTGAGGCACATGATCCGTGCAGGAGAGCTACCTGATCAGCACATGAGCAGTCACATGATCAGCGCCTCTCAGTCACCTGATCACTGCATGACAGGCACGTGATCAGTGCCTGCTGAGGTGCGGGATCAGCGCCTGCTCAGCTGCCTGATAATCGCCAGCTGGGCCGCAGGATTCATGCCTGCTCAGCTGCCTGATAATCGCCAGCTGGGCCGCAGGATTCATGCCTGCTCAGCTGCCTGATAATCGCCAGCTGGGCCGCAGGATTCATGCCTGCTCAGCTGCCTGATAATCGCCAGCTGGGCCGCAGGATTCATGCCTGCTCAGCTGCCTGATAATCGCCAGCTGGGCCGCAGGATTCATGCCTGCTCAGCTGCCTGATAATCGCCAGCTGGGCCGCAGGATTCATGCCTGCTCAGCTGCCTGATAATCGCCAGCTGGGCCGCAGGATTCATGCCTGCTCAGCTGCCTGATAATCGCCAGCTGGGCCGCAGGATTCATGCCTGCTCAGCTGCCTGATAATCGCCAGCTGGGCCGCAGGATTCATGCCTGCTCAGCTGCCTGATAATCGCCAGCTGGGCCGCAGGATTCATGCCTGCTCAGCTGCCTGATAATCGCCAGCTGGGCCGCAGGATTCATGCCTGCTCAGCTGCCTGATAATCGCCAGCTGGGCCGCAGGATTCATGCCTGCTCAGCTGCCTGATAATCGCCAGCTGGGCCGCAGGATTCATGCCTGCTCAGCTGCCTGATAATCGCCAGCTGGGCCGCAGGATTCATGCCTGCTCAGCTGCCTGATAATCGCCAGCTGGGCCGCAGGATTCATGCCTGCTCAGCTGCTTGATTCTTGCCTGCTGAGGCACATGATCCGTGCAGGAGAGCTACCTGATCAGCACATGAGCAGTCACATGATCAGCGCCTCTCAGTCACCTGATCACTGCATGACAGGCACGTGATCAGTGCCTGCTGAGGTGCGGGATCAGCGCCTGCTCAGCTGCCTGATAATCGCCAGCTGGGCCGCAGGATTCATGCCTGCTCAGCTGCCTGATAATCGCCAGCTGGGCCGCAGGATTCATGCCTGCTCAGCTGCCTGATAATCGCCAGCTGGGCCGCAGGATTCATGCCTGCTCAGCTGCCTGATAATCGCCAGCTGGGCCGCAGGATTCATGCCTGCTCAGCTGCCTGATTCTTGCCAGCTGGGCACAGGATCCGTGCAGGAGAGCTGCCTGATCAGCACTGAGCAGTCACATGATCATGCCTGCTCAGCTCACCTGATCAGTGCCAGCTGGGCCGCAGGATCATGCCTGCTCAGCTGCCTGATAATCGCCAGCTGGGCCGCAGGATTCATGCCTGCTCAGCTGCCTGATAATCGCCAGCTGGGCCGCAGGATTCATGCCTGCTCAGCTGCCTGATTCTTGCCAGCTGAGGCACATGATCCGTGCAGGAGAGCTACCTGATCAGCACATGAGCAGTCACATGATCAGCGCCTCTCAGTCACCTGATCACTGCATGACAGGCACGTGATCAGTGCCAGCTGAGGTGCGGGATCATGCCTGCTCAGCTGCCTGATAATCGCCAGCTGGGCCGCAGGATTCATGCCTGCTCAGCTGCCTGATAATCGCCAGCTGGGCCGCAGGATTCATGCCTGCTCAGCTGCCTGATAATCGCCAGCTGGGCCGCAGGATTCATGCCTGCTCAGCTGCCTGATAATCGCCAGCTGGGCCGCAGGATTCATGCCTGCTCAGCTGCTTGATTCTTGCCTGCTGAGGCACATGATCCGTGCAGGAGAGCTACCTGATCAGCACATGAGCAGTCACATGATCAGCGCCTCTCAGTCACCTGATCACTGCATGACAGGCACGTGATCAGTGCCTGCTGAGGTGCGGGATCAGCGCCTGCTCAGCTGCCTGATAATCGCCAGCTGGGCCGCAGGATTCATGCCTGCTCAGCTGCCTGATAATCGCCAGCTGGGCCGCAGGATTCATGCCTGCTCAGCTGCCTGATAATCGCCAGCTGGGCCGCAGGATTCATGCCTGCTCAGCTGCCTGATAATCGCCAGCTGGGCCGCAGGATTCATGCCTGCTCAGCTGCCTGATAATCGCCAGCTGGGCCGCAGGATTCATGCCTGCTCAGCTGCCTGATAATCGCCAGCTGGGCCGCAGGATTCATGCCTGCTCAGCTGCCTGATAATCGCCAGCTGGGCCGCAGGATTCATGCCTGCTCAGCTGCCTGATAATCGCCAGCTGGGCCGCAGGATTCATGCCTGCTCAGCTGCCTGATAATCGCCAGCTGGGCCGCAGGATTCATGCCTGCTCAGCTGCCTGATAATCGCCAGCTGGGCCGCAGGATTCATGCCTGCTCAGCTGCCTGATAATCGCCAGCTGGGCCGCAGGATTCATGCCTGCTCAGCTGCCTGATAATCGCCAGCTGGGCCGCAGGATTCATGCCTGCTCAGCTGCCTGATAATCGCCAGCTGGGCCGCAGGATTCATGCCTGCTCAGCTGCCTGATAATCGCCAGCTGGGCCGCAGGATTCATGCCTGCTCAGCTGCCTGATAATCGCCAGCTGGGCCGCAGGATTCATGCCTGCTCAGCTGCCTGATAATCGCCAGCTGGGCCGCAGGATTCATGCCTGCTCAGCTGCCTGATAATCGCCAGCTGGGCCGCAGGATTCATGCCTGCTCAGCTGCCTGATAATCGCCAGCTGGGCCGCAGGATTCATGCCTGCTCAGCTGCTTGATTCTTGCCTGCTGAGGCACATGATCCGTGCAGGAGAGCTACCTGATCAGCACATGAGCAGTCACATGATCAGCGCCTCTCAGTCACCTGATCACTGCATGACAGGCACGTGATCAGTGCCTGCTGAGGTGCGGGATCAGCGCCTGCTCAGCTGCCTGATAATCGCCAGCTGGGCCGCAGGATTCATGCCTGCTCAGCTGCCTGATAATCGCCAGCTGGGCCGCAGGATTCATGCCTGCTCAGCTGCCTGATAATCGCCAGCTGGGCCGCAGGATTCATGCCTGCTCAGCTGCTTGATTCTTGCCTGCTGAGGCACATGATCCGTGCAGGAGAGCTACCTGATCAGCACATGAGCAGTCACATGATCAGCGCCTCTCAGTCACCTGATCACTGCATGACAGGCACGTGATCAGTGCCTGCTGAGGTGCGGGATCAGCGCCTGCTCAGCTGCCTGATAATCGCCAGCTGGGCCGCAGGATTCATGCCTGCTCAGCTGCCTGATAATCGCCAGCTGGGCCGCAGGATTCATGCCTGCTCAGCTGCCTGATAATCGCCAGCTGGGCCGCAGGATTCATGCCTGCTCAGCTGCCTGATAATCGCCAGCTGGGCCGCAGGATTCATGCCTGCTCAGCTGCTTGATTCTTGCCTGCTGAGGCACATGATCCGTGCAGGAGAGCTACCTGATCAGCACATGAGCAGTCACATGATCAGCGCCTCTCAGTCACCTGATCACTGCATGACAGGCACGTGATCAGTGCCTGCTGAGGTGCGGGATCAGCGCCTGCTCAGCTGCCTGATAATCGCCAGCTGGGCCGCAGGATTCATGCCTGCTCAGCTGCCTGATAATCGCCAGCTGGGCCGCAGGATTCATGCCTGCTCAGCTGCCTGATAATCGCCAGCTGGGCCGCAGGATTCATGCCTGCTCAGCTGCCTGATAATCGCCAGCTGGGCCGCAGGATTCATGCCTGCTCAGCTGCCTGATAATCGCCAGCTGGGCCGCAGGATTCATGCCTGCTCAGCTGCCTGATAATCGCCAGCTGGGCCGCAGGATTCATGCCTGCTCAGCTGCCTGATAATCGCCAGCTGGGCCGCAGGATTCATGCCTGCTCAGCTGCTTGATTCTTGCCTGCTGAGGCACATGATCCGTGCAGGAGAGCTACCTGATCAGCACATGAGCAGTCACATGATCAGCGCCTCTCAGTCACCTGATCACTGCATGACAGGCACGTGATCAGTGCCTGCTGAGGTGCGGGATCAGCGCCTGCTCAGCTGCCTGATAATCGCCAGCTGGGCCGCAGGATTCATGCCTGCTCAGCTGCCTGATAATCGCCAGCTGGGCCGCAGGATTCATGCCTGCTCAGCTGCCTGATAATCGCCAGCTGGGCCGCAGGATTCATGCCTGCTCAGCTGCCTGATAATCGCCAGCTGGGCCGCAGGATTCATGCCTGCTCAGCTGCCTGATAATCGCCAGCTGGGCCGCAGGATTCATGCCTGCTCAGCTGCCTGATTCTTGCCAGCTGGGCACATGATCTGCAGCTACCTGATCAGCACATGAGCAGTCACATGATCAGCGCCTGCTCAGCCTGATCATGCCAGCTGGGTGCAGGATCATGCCTGCTCAGCTGCCTGATAATCGCCAGCTGGGCCGCAGGATTCATGCCTGCTCAGCTGCCTGATAATCGCCAGCTGGGCCGCAGGATTCATGCCTGCTCAGCTGCCTGATTCTTGCCTGCTGAGGCACATGATCCGTGCAGGAGAGCTGCCTGATCAGCACATGAGCAGTCACATGATCAGTGCCTCTCAGTCACCTGATCACTGCATGACAGGCACGTGATCAGTGCCTGCTGAGGTGCGGGATCATGCCTGCTCAGCTGCCTGATAATCGCCAGCTGGGCCGCAGGATTCATGCCTGCTCAGCTGCCTGATAATCGCCAGCTGGGCCGCAGGATTCATGCCTGCTCAGCTGCTTGATTCTTGCCTGCTGAGGCACATGATCCGTGCAGGAGAGCTACCTGATCAGCACATGAGCAGTCACATGATCAGCGCCTCTCAGTCACCTGATCACTGCATGACAGGCACGTGATCAGTGCCTGCTGAGGTGCGGGATCAGCGCCTGCTCAGCTGCCTGATAATCGCCAGCTGGGCCGCAGGATTCATGCCTGCTCAGCTGCCTGATAATCGCCAGCTGGGCCGCAGGATTCATGCCTGCTCAGCTGCCTGATAATCGCCAGCTGGGCCGCAGGATTCATGCCTGCTCAGCTGCCTGATAATCGCCAGCTGGGCCGCAGGATTCATGCCTGCTCAGCTGCCTGATAATCGCCAGCTGGGCCGCAGGATTCATGCCTGCTCAGCTGCCTGATAATCGCCAGCTGGGCCGCAGGATTCATGCCTGCTCAGCTGCCTGATAATCGCCAGCTGGGCCGCAGGATTCATGCCTGCTCAGCTGCCTGATAATCGCCAGCTGGGCCGCAGGATTCATGCCTGCTCAGCTGCCTGATAATCGCCAGCTGGGCCGCAGGATTCATGCCTGCTCAGCTGCCTGATAATCGCCAGCTGGGCCGCAGGATTCATGCCTGCTCAGCTGCCTGATAATCGCCAGCTGGGCCGCAGGATTCATGCCTGCTCAGCTGCCTGATAATCGCCAGCTGGGCCGCAGGATTCATGCCTGCTCAGCTGCCTGATAATCGCCAGCTGGGCCGCAGGATTCATGCCTGCTCAGCTGCCTGATAATCGCCAGCTGGGCCGCAGGATTCATGCCTGCTCAGCTGCCTGATAATCGCCAGCTGGGCCGCAGGATTCATGCCTGCTCAGCTGCCTGATAATCGCCAGCTGGGCCGCAGGATTCATGCCTGCTCAGCTGCCTGATAATCGCCAGCTGGGCCGCAGGATTCATGCCTGCTCAGCTGCCTGATAATCGCCAGCTGGGCCGCAGGATTCATGCCTGCTCAGCTGCCTGATAATCGCCAGCTGGGCCGCAGGATTCATGCCTGCTCAGCTGCTTGATTCTTGCCTGCTGAGGCACATGATCCGTGCAGGAGAGCTACCTGATCAGCACATGAGCAGTCACATGATCAGCGCCTCTCAGTCACCTGATCACTGCATGACAGGCACGTGATCAGTGCCTGCTGAGGTGCGGGATCATGCCTGCTCAGCTGCCTGATAATCGCCAGCTGGGCCGCAGGATTCATGCCTGCTCAGCTGCCTGATAATCGCCAGCTGGGCCGCAGGATTCATGCCTGCTCAGCTGCTTGATTCTTGCCTGCTGAGGCACATGATCTGTGCAGGAGAGCTACCTGATCAGCACATGAGCAGTCACATGATCAGCGCCTCTCAGTCACCTGATCACTGCATGACAGGCACGTGATCAGTGCCTGCTGAGGTGCGGGATCAGCGCCTGCTCAGCTGCCTGATAATCGCCAGCTGGGCCGCAGGATTCATGCCTTCTCAGCTGCCTGATAATCGCCAGCTGGGCCGCAGGATTCATGCCTGCTCAGCTGCCTGATAATCGCCAGCTGGGCCGCAGGATTCATGCCTTCTCAGCTGCCTGATAATCGCCAGCTGGGCCGCAGAATTCATGCCTGCTCAGCTGCCTGATTATCGCCAGCTGGGCCGCAGGATTCATGCCTGCTCAGCTGCCTGATAATCGCCAGCTGGGCCGCAGGATTCATGCCTGCTCAGCTGCTTGATTCTTGCCTGCTGAGGCACATGATCCGTGCAGGAGAGCTACCTGATCAGCACATGAGCAGTCACATGATCAGCGCCTCTCAGTCACCTGATCACTGCATGACAGGCACGTGATCAGTGCCTGCTGAGGTGCTGGATCAGCGCCTGCTCAGCTGCCTGATAATCGCCAGCTGGGCCGCAGGATTCATGCCTGCTCAGCTGCCTGATAATCGCCAGCTGGGCCGCAGGATTCATGCCTGCTCAGCTGCCTGATAAGCGCCAGCTGGGCCGCAGGATTCATGCCTGCTCAGCTGCCTGATAATCGCCAGCTGGGCCGCAGGATTCATGCCTGCTCAGCTGCCTGATTCTTGCCAGCTGGGCACATGATCCGTGCAGGAGAGCTGCCTGATCAGCACATGAGCAGTCACATGATCAGCGCCTCTCAGCTGCCTGATCAGTGCCTGCTGGGCCGCTGGATTCATGCCTGCTCAGCTGCCTGATAATCGCCAGCTGGGCCGCAGGATTCATGCCTGCTCAGCTGCCTGATAATCGCCAGCTGGGCCGCAGGATTCATGCCTGCTCAGCTGCTTGATTCTTGCCTGCTGAGGCACATGATCCGTGCAGGAGAGCTACCTGATCAGCACATGAGCAGTCACATGATCAGCGCCTCTCAGTCACCTGATCACTGCATGACAGGCACGTGATCAGTGCCTGCTGAGGTGCGGGATCAGCGCCTGCTCAGCTGCCTGATAATCGCCAGCTGGGCCGCAGGATTCATGCCTGCTCAGCTGCCTGATAATCGCCAGCTGGGCCGCAGGATTCATGCCTGCTCAGCTGCCTGATAATCGCCAGCTGGGCCGCAGGATTCATGCCTGCTCAGCTGCCTGATAATCGCCAGCTGGGCCGCAGGATTCATGCCTGCTCAGCTGCTTGATTCTTGCCTGCTGAGGCACATGATCCGTGCAGGAGAGCTACCTGATCAGCACATGAGCAGTCACATGATCAGCGCCTCTCAGTCACCTGATCACTGCATGACAGGCACGTGATCAGTGCCTGCTGAGGTGCGGGATCAGCGCCTGCTCAGCTGCCTGATAATCGCCAGCTGGGCCGCAGGATTCATGCCTGCTCAGCTGCCTGATAATCGCCAGCTGGGCCGCAGGATTCATGCCTGCTCAGCTGCCTGATAATCGCCAGCTGGGCCGCAGGATTCATGCCTGCTCAGCTGCCTGATAATCGCCAGCTGGGCCGCAGGATTCATGCCTGCTCAGCTGCCTGATAATCGCCAGCTGGGCCGCAGGATTCATGCCTGCTCAGCTGCCTGATAATCGCCAGCTGGGCCGCAGGATTCATGCCTGCTCAGCTGCCTGATAATCGCCAGCTGGGCCGCAGGATTCATGCCTGCTCAGCTGCCTGATAATCGCCAGCTGGGCCGCAGGATTCATGCCTGCTCAGCTGCCTGATAATCGCCAGCTGGGCCGCAGGATTCATGCCTGCTCAGCTGCCTGATAATCGCCAGCTGGGCCGCAGGATTCATGCCTGCTCAGCTGCCTGATAATCGCCAGCTGGGCCGCAGGATTCATGCCTGCTCAGCTGCCTGATAATCGCCAGCTGGGCCGCAGGATTCATGCCTGCTCAGCTGCCTGATAATCGCCAGCTGGGCCGCAGGATTCATGCCTGCTCAGCTGCCTGATAATCGCCAGCTGGGCCGCAGGATTCATGCCTGCTCAGCTGCCTGATAATCGCCAGCTGGGCCGCAGGATTCATGCCTGCTCAGCTGCCTGATAATCGCCAGCTGGGCCGCAGGATTCATGCCTGCTCAGCTGCCTGATAATCGCCAGCTGGGCCGCAGGATTCATGCCTGCTCAGCTGCCTGATAATCGCCAGCTGGGCCGCAGGATTCATGCCTGCTCAGCTGCCTGATAATCGCCAGCTGGGCCGCAGGATTCATGCCTGCTCAGCTGCCTGATAATCGCCAGCTGGGCCGCAGGATTCATGCCTGCTCAGCTGCCTGATAATCGCCAGCTGGGCCGCAGGATTCATGCCTGCTCAGCTGCCTGATAATCGCCAGCTGGGCCGCAGGATTCATGCCTGCTCAGCTGCTTGATTCTTGCCTGCTGAGGCACATGATCCGTGCAGGAGAGCTACCTGATCAGCACATGAGCAGTCACATGATCAGCGCCTCTCAGTCACCTGATCACTGCATGACAGGCACGTGATCAGTGCCTGCTGAGGTGCGGGATCAGCGCCTGCTCAGCTGCCTGATAATCGCCAGCTGGGCCGCAGGATTCATGCCTGCTCAGCTGCCTGATAATCGCCAGCTGGGCCGCAGGATTCATGCCTGCTCAGCTGCCTGATAATCGCCAGCTGGGCCGCAGGATTCATGCCTGCTCAGCTGCTTGATTCTTGCCTGCTGAGGCACATGATCCGTGCAGGAGAGCTACCTGATCAGCACATGAGCAGTCACATGATCAGCGCCTCTCAGTCACCTGATCACTGCATGACAGGCACGTGATCAGTGCCTGCTGAGGTGCGGGATCAGCGCCTGCTCAGCTGCCTGATAATCGCCAGCTGGGCCGCAGGATTCATGCCTGCTCAGCTGCCTGATAATCGCCAGCTGGGCCGCAGGATTCATGCCTGCTCAGCTGCCTGATAATCGCCAGCTGGGCCGCAGGATTCATGCCTGCTCAGCTGCCTGATAATCGCCAGCTGGGCCGCAGGATTCATGCCTGCTCAGCTGCCTGATAATCGCCAGCTGGGCCGCAGGATTCATGCCTGCTCAGCTGCCTGATAATCGCCAGCTGGGCCGCAGGATTCATGCCTGCTCAGCTGCCTGATAATCGCCAGCTGGGCCGCAGGATTCATGCCTGCTCAGCTGCCTGATAATCGCCAGCTGGGCCGCAGGATTCATGCCTGCTCAGCTGCCTGATAATCGCCAGCTGGGCCGCAGGATTCATGCCTGCTCAGCTGCCTGATAATCGCCAGCTGGGCCGCAGGATTCATGCCTGCTCAGCTGCCTGATAATCGCCAGCTGGGCCGCAGGATTCATGCCTGCTCAGCTGCCTGATAATCGCCAGCTGGGCCGCAGGATTCATGCCTGCTCAGCTGCCTGATAATCGCCAGCTGGGCCGCAGGATTCATGCCTGCTCAGCTGCCTGATAATCGCCAGCTGGGCCGCAGGATTCATGCCTGCTCAGCTGCCTGATAATCGCCAGCTGGGCCGCAGGATTCATGCCTGCTCAGCTGCCTGATAATCGCCAGCTGGGCCGCAGGATTCATGCCTGCTCAGCTGCCTGATAATCGCCAGCTGGGCCGCAGGATTCATGCCTGCTCAGCTGCCTGATAATCGCCAGCTGGGCCGCAGGATTCATGCCTGCTCAGCTGCCTGATAATCGCCAGCTGGGCCGCAGGATTCATGCCTGCTCAGCTGCCTGATAATCGCCAGCTGGGCCGCAGGATTCATGCCTGCTCAGCTGCTTGATTCTTGCCTGCTGAGGCACATGATCCGTGCAGGAGAGCTACCTGATCAGCACATGAGCAGTCACATGATCAGCGCCTCTCAGTCACCTGATCACTGCATGACAGGCACGTGATCAGTGCCTGCTGAGGTGCGGGATCAGCGCCTGCTCAGCTGCCTGATAATCGCCAGCTGGGCCGCAGGATTCATGCCTGCTCAGCTGCCTGATAATCGCCAGCTGGGCCGCAGGATTCATGCCTGCTCAGCTGCCTGATTCTTGCCTGCTGAGGCACATGATCCGTGCAGGAGAGCTACCTGATCAGCACATGAGCAGTCACATGATCAGCGCCTCTCAGTCACCTGATCACTGCATGACAGGCACGTGATCAGTGCCTGCTGAGGTGCGGGATCAGCGCCTGCTCAGCTGCCTGATAATCGCCAGCTGGGCCGCAGGATTCATGCCTGCTCAGCTGCCTGATAATCGCCAGCTGGGCCGCAGGATTCATGCCTGCTCAGCTGCCTGATAATCGCCAGCTGGGCCGCAGGATTCATGCCTGCTCAGCTGCCTGATAATCGCCAGCTGGGCCGCAGGATTCATGCCTGCTCAGCTGCCTGATAATCGCCAGCTGGGCCGCAGGATTCATGCCTGCTCAGCTGCCTGATAATCGCCAGCTGGGCCGCAGGATTCATGCCTGCTCAGCTGCTTGATTCTTGCCTGCTGAGGCACATGATCCGTGCAGGAGAGCTACCTGATCAGCACATGAGCAGTCACATGATCAGCGCCTCTCAGTCACCTGATCACTGCATGACAGGCACGTGATCAGTGCCTGCTGAGGTGCGGGATCAGCGCCTGCTCAGCTGCCTGATAATCGCCAGCTGGGCCGCAGGATTCATGCCTGCTCAGCTGCCTGATAATCGCCAGCTGGGCCGCAGGATTCATGCCTGCTCAGCTGCCTGATAATCGCCAGCTGGGCCGCAGGATTCATGCCTGCTCAGCTGCCTGATAATCGCCAGCTGGGCCGCAGGATTCATGCCTGCTCAGCTGCCTGATAATCGCCAGCTGGGCCGCAGGATTCATGCCTGCTCAGCTGCCTGATAATCGCCAGCTGGGCCGCAGGATTCATGCCTGCTCAGCTGCCTGATAATCGCCAGCTGGGCCGCAGGATTCATGCCTGCTCAGCTGCCTGATAATCGCCAGCTGGGCCGCAGGATTCATGCCTGCTCAGCTGCCTGATAATCGCCAGCTGGGCCGCAGGATTCATGCCTGCTCAGCTGCCTGATAATCGCCAGCTGGGCCGCAGGATTCATGCCTGCTCAGCTGCCTGATAATCGCCAGCTGGGCCGCAGGATTCATGCCTGCTCAGCTGCCTGATAATCGCCAGCTGGGCCGCAGGATTCATGCCTGCTCAGCTGCCTGATAATCGCCAGCTGGGCCGCAGGATTCATGCCTGCTCAGCTGCCTGATAATCGCCAGCTGGGCCGCAGGATTCATGCCTGCTCAGCTGCTTGATTCTTGCCTGCTGAGGCACATGATCCGTGCAGGAGAGCTACCTGATCAGCACATGAGCAGTCACATGATCAGCGCCTCTCAGTCACCTGATCACTGCATGACAGGCACGTGATCAGTGCCTGCTGAGGTGCGGGATCAGCGCCTGCTCAGCTGCCTGATAATCGCCAGCTGGGCCGCAGGATTCATGCCTGCTCAGCTGCCTGATAATCGCCAGCTGGGCCGCAGGATTCATGCCTGCTCAGCTGCCTGATAATCGCCAGCTGGGCCGCAGGATTCATGCCTGCTCAGCTGCCTGATAATCGCCAGCTGGGCCGCAGGATTCATGCCTGCTCAGCTGCCTGATAATCGCCAGCTGGGCCGCAGGATTCATGCCTGCTCAGCTGCCTGATAATCGCCAGCTGGGCCGCAGGATTCATGCCTGCTCAGCTGCCTGATAATCGCCAGCTGGGCCGCAGGATTCATGCCTGCTCAGCTGCCTGATAATCGCCAGCTGGGCCGCAGGATTCATGCCTGCTCAGCTGCCTGATAATCGCCAGCTGGGCCGCAGGATTCATGCCTGCTCAGCTGCCTGATAACCGCCAGCTGGGCCGCAGGATTCATGCCTGCTCAGCTGCCTGATAATCGCCAGCTGGGCCGCAGGATTCATGCCTGCTCAGCTGCCTGATAATCGCCAGCTGGGCCGCAGGATTCATGCCTGCTCAGCTGCCTGATAATCGCCAGCTGGGCCGCAGGATTCATGCCTGCTCAGCTGCCTGATAATCGCCAGCTGGGCCGCAGGATTCATGCCTGCTCAGCTGCCTGATAATCGCCAGCTGGGCCGCAGGATTCATGCCTGCTCAGCTGCCTGATAATCGCCAGCTGGGCCGCAGGATTCATGCCTGCTCAGCTGCCTGATAATCGCCAGCTGGGCCGCAGGATTCATGCCTGCTCAGCTGCCTGATAATCGCCAGCTGGGCCGCAGGATTCATGCCTGCTCAGCTGCCTGATAATCGCCAGCTGGGCCGCAGGATTCATGCCTGCTCAGCTGCCTGATAATCGCCAGCTGGGCCGCAGGATTCATGCCTGCTCAGCTGCCTGATAATCGCCAGCTGGGCCGCAGGATTCATGCCTGCTCAGCTGCCTGATAATCGCCAGCTGGGCCGCAGGATTCATGCCTGCTCAGCTGCTTGATTCTTGCCTGCTGAGGCACATGATCCGTGCAGGAGAGCTACCTGATCAGCACATGAGCAGTCACATGATCAGCGCCTCTCAGTCACCTGATCACTGCATGACAGGCACGTGATCAGTGCCTGCTGAGGTGCGGGATCAGCGCCTGCTCAGCTGCCTGATAATCGCCAGCTGGGCCGCAGGATTCATGCCTGCTCAGCTGCCTGATAATCGCCAGCTGGGCCGCAGGATTCATGCCTGCTCAGCTGCCTGATAATCGCCAGCTGGGCCGCAGGATTCATGCCTGCTCAGCTGCCTGATAATCGCCAGCTGGGCCGCAGGATTCATGCCTGCTCAGCTGCCTGATTCTTGCCAGCTGGGCACATGATCCATGCAGGAGCTGCCTGATCAGCACATGAGCAGTCACATGATCATGCCTGCTCAGCACCTGATCATGCCAGCTGGGTGCAGGATCATGCCTGCTCAGCTGCCTGATAATCGCCAGCTGGGCCGCAGGATTCATGCCTGCTCAGCTGCCTGATAATCGCCAGCTGGGCCGCAGGATTCATGCCTGCTCAGCTGCTTGATTCTTGCCTGCTGAGGCACATGATCCGTGCAGGAGAGCTACCTGATCAGCACATGAGCAGTCACATGATCAGCGCCTCTCAGTCACCTGATCACTGCATGACAGGCACGTGATCAGTGCCTGCTGAGGTGCGGGATCAGCGCCTGCTCAGCTGCCTGATAATCGCCAGCTGGGCCGCAGGATTCATGCCTGCTCAGCTGCCTGATAATCGCCAGCTGGGCCGCAGGATTCATGCCTGCTCAGCTGCCTGATAATCGCCAGCTGGGCCGCAGGATTCATGCCTGCTCAGCTGCCTGATAATCGCCAGCTGGGCCGCAGGATTCATGCCTGCTCAG
The DNA here is from genome assembly GCF_032452875.1 of Bos javanicus. Lineage (NCBI taxonomy): Eukaryota > Metazoa > Chordata > Mammalia > Artiodactyla > Bovidae > Bos > Bos javanicus. Next base: position 147,302 of record NW_026893948.1, read on the forward strand.
CTGCCTGATAATCGCCAGCTGGGCCGCAGGATTCATGCCTGCTCAGCTGCCTGATAATCGCCAGCTGGGCCGCAGGATTCATGCCTGCTCAGCTGCCTGATAATCGCCAGCTGGGCCGCAGGATTCATGCCTGCTCAGCTGCCTGATAATCGCCAGCTGGGCCGCAGGATTCATGCCTGCTCAGCTGCCTGATAATCGCCAGCTGGGCCGCAGGATTCATGCCTGCTCAGCTGCTTGATTCTTGCCTGCTGAGGCACATGATCCGTGCAGGAGAGCTACCTGATCAGCACATGAGCAGTCACATGATCAGCGCCTCTCAGTCACCTGATCACTGCATGACAGGCACGTGATCAGTGCCTGCTGAGGTGCGGGATCAGCGCCTGCTCAGCTGCCTGATAATCGCCAGCTGGGCCGCAGGATTCATGCCTGCTCAGCTGCCTGATAATCGCCAGCTGGGCCGCAGGATTCATGCCTGCTCAGCTGCCTGATAATCGCCAGCTGGGCCGCAGGATTCATGCCTGCTCAGCTGCCTGATAATCGCCAGCTGGGCCGCAGGATTCATGCCTGCTCAGCTGCCTGATAATCGCCAGCTGGGCCGCAGGATTCATGCCTGCTCAGCTGCCTGATAATCGCCAGCTGGGCCGCAGGATTCATGCCTGCTCAGCTGCCTGATAATCGCCAGCTGGGCCGCAGGATTCATGCCTGCTCAGCTGCCTGATAATCGCCAGCTGGGCCGCAGGATTCATGCCTGCTCAGCTGCCTGATAATCGCCAGCTGGGCCGCAGGATTCATGCCTGCTCAGCTGCCTGATAATCGCCAGCTGGGCCGCAGGATTCATGCCTGCTCAGCTGCCTGATAATCGCCAGCTGGGCCGCAGGATTCATGCCTGCTCAGCTGCCTGATAATCGCCAGCTGGGCCGCAGGATTCATGCCTGCTCAGCTGCCTGATAATCGCCAGCTGGGCCGCAGGATTCATGCCTGCTCAGCTGCCTGATAATCGCCAGCTGGGCCGCAGGATTCATGCCTGCTCAGCTGCCTGATAATCGCCAGCTGGGCCGCAGGATTCATGCCTGCTCAGCTGCCTGATAATCGCCAGCTGGGCCGCAGGATTCATGCCTGCTCAGCTGCCTGATAATCGCCAGCTGGGCCGCAGGATTCATGCCTGCTCAGCTGCCTGATAATCGCCAGCTGGGCCGCAGGATTCATGCCTGCTCAGCTGCCTGATAATCGCCAGCTGGGCCGCAGGATTCATGCCTGCTCAGCTGCCTGATAATCGCCAGCTGGGCCGCAGGATTCATGCCTGCTCAGCTGCCTGATAATCGCCAGCTGGGCCGCAGGATTCATGCCTGCTCAGCTGCCTGATAATCGCCAGCTGGGCCGCAGGATTCATGCCTGCTCAGCTGCTTGATTCTTGCCTGCTGAGGCACATGATCCGTGCAGGAGAGCTACCTGATCAGCACATGAGCAGTCACATGATCAGCGCCTCTCAGTCACCTGATCACTGCATGACAGGCACGTGATCAGTGCCTGCTGAGGTGCGGGATCAGCGCCTGCTCAGCTGCCTGATAATCGCCAGCTGGGCCGCAGGATTCATGCCTGCTCAGCTGCCTGATAATCGCCAGCTGGGCCGCAGGATTCATGCCTGCTCAGCTGCCTGATAATCGCCAGCTGGGCCGCAGGATTCATGCCTGCTCAGCTGCCTGATAATCGCCAGCTGGGCCGCAGGATTCATGCCTGCTCAGCTGCCTGATTCTTGCCAGCTGGGCACATGATCCGCAGGAGAGCTGCCTGATCAGCACATGAGCAGTCACATGATCAGCGCCTGCTCAGCACCTGATCATGCCAGCTGGGCCGCAGGATTCATGCCTGCTCAGCTGCCTGATAATCGCCAGCTGGGCCGCAGGATTCATGCCTGCTCAGCTGCCTGATAATCGCCAGCTGGGCCGCAGGATTCATGCCTGCTCAGCTGCTTGATTCTTGCCTGCTGAGGCACATGATCCGTGCAGGAGAGCTACCTGATCAGCACATGAGCAGTCACATGATCAGCGCCTCTCAGTCACCTGATCACTGCATGACAGGCACGTGATCAGTGCCTGCTGAGGTGCGGGATCAGCGCCTGCTCAGCTGCCTGATAATCGCCAGCTGGGCCGCAGGATTCATGCCTGCTCAGCTGCCTGATAATCGCCAGCTGGGCCGCAGGATTCATGCCTGCTCAGCTGCCTGATAATCGCCAGCTGGGCCGCAGGATTCATGCCTGCTCAGCTGCCTGATAATCGCCAGCTGGGCCGCAGGATTCATGCCTGCTCAGCTGCCTGATAATCGCCAGCTGGGCCGCAGGATTCATGCCTGCTCAGCTGCTTGATTCTTGCCTGCTGAGGCACATGATCCGTGCAGGAGAGCTACCTGATCAGCACATGAGCAGTCACATGATCAGCGCCTCTCAGTCACCTGATCACTGCATGACAGGCACGTGATCAGTGCCTGCTGAGGTGCGGGATCAGCGCCTGCTCAGCTGCCTGATAATCGCCAGCTGGGCCGCAGGATTCATGCCTGCTCAGCTGCCTGATAATCGCCAGCTGGGCCGCAGGATTCATGCCTGCTCAGCTGCCTGATAATCGCCAGCTGGGCCGCAGGATTCATGCCTGCTCAGCTGCCTGATAATCGCCAGCTGGGCCGCAGGATTCATGCCTGCTCAGCTGCCTGATAATCGCCAGCTGGGCCGCAGGATTCATGCCTGCTCAGCTGCCTGATAATCGCCAGCTGGGCCGCAGGATTCATGCCTGCTCAGCTGCCTGATAATCGCCAGCTGGGCCGCAGGATTCATGCCTGCTCAGCTGCCTGATAATCGCCAGCTGGGCCGCAGGATTCATGCCTGCTCAGCTGCCTGATAATCGCCAGCTGGGCCGCAGGATTCATGCCTGCTCAGCTGCCTGATAATCGCCAGCTGGGCCGCAGGATTCATGCCTGCTCAGCTGCCTGATAATCGCCAGCTGGGCCGCAGGATTCATGCCTGCTCAGCTGCCTGATAATCGCCAGCTGGGCCGCAGGATTCATGCCTGCTCAGCTGCCTGATAATCGCCAGCTGGGCCGCAGGATTCATGCCTGCTCAGCTGCCTGATAATCGCCAGCTGGGCCGCAGGATTCATGCCTGCTCAGCTGCCTGATAATCGCCAGCTGGGCCGCAGGATTCATGCCTGCTCAGCTGCCTGATAATCGCCAGCTGGGCCGCAGGATTCATGCCTGCTCAGCTGCCTGATAATCGCCAGCTGGGCCGCAGGATTCATGCCTGCTCAGCTGCTTGATTCTTGCCTGCTGAGGCACATGATCCGTGCAGGAGAGCTACCTGATCAGCACATGAGCAGTCACATGATCAGCGCCTCTCAGTCACCTGATCACTGCATGACAGGCACGTGATCAGTGCCTGCTGAGGTGCGGGATCAGCGCCTGCTCAGCTGCCTGATAATCGCCAGCTGGGCCGCAGGATTCATGCCTGCTCAGCTGCCTGATAATCGCCAGCTGGGCCGCAGGATTCATGCCTGCTCAGCTGCCTGATTCTTGCCTGCTGGGCACATGATCCGTGCAGGAGAGCTGCCTGATCAGCACATGAGCAGTCACATGATCAGCGCCTCTCAGTCACCTGATCACTGCATGACAGGCACGTGCAGTGATCATGCCTGCTCAGCTGCCTGATAATCGCCAGCTGGGCCGCAGGATTCATGCCTGCTCAGCTGCCTGATAATCGCCAGCTGGGCCGCAGGATTCATGCCTGCTCAGCTGCCTGATAATCGCCAGCTGGGCCGCAGGATTCATGCCTGCTCAGCTGCCTGATAATCGCCAGCTGGGCCGCAGGATTCATGCCTGCTCAGCTGCTTGATTCTTGCCTGCTGAGGCACATGATCCGTGCAGGAGAGCTACCTGATCAGCACATGAGCAGTCACATGATCAGCGCCTCTCAGTCACCTGATCACTGCATGACAGGCACGTGATCAGTGCCTGCTGAGGTGCGGGATCAGCGCCTGCTCAGCTGCCTGATAATCGCCAGCTGGGCCGCAGGATTCATGCCTGCTCAGCTGCCTGATAATCGCCAGCTGGGCCGCAGGATTCATGCCTGCTCAGCTGCCTGATAATCGCCAGCTGGGCCGCAGGATTCATGCCTGCTCAGCTGCCTGATAATCGCCAGCTGGGCCGCAGGATTCATGCCTGCTCAGCTGCCTGATAATCGCCAGCTGGGCCGCAGGATTCATGCCTGCTCAGCTGCCTGATAATCGCCAGCTGGGCCGCAGGATTCATGCCTGCTCAGCTGCTTGATTCTTGCCTGCTGAGGCACATGATCCGTGCAGGAGAGCTACCTGATCAGCACATGAGCAGTCACATGATCAGCGCCTCTCAGTCACCTGATCACTGCATGACAGGCACGTGATCAGTGCCTGCTGAGGTGCGGGATCAGCGCCTGCTCAGCTGCCTGATAATCGCCAGCTGGGCCGCAGGATTCATGCCTGCTCAGCTGCCTGATAATCGCCAGCTGGGCCGCAGGATTCATGCCTGCTCAGCTGCTTGATTCTTGCCTGCTGAGGCACATGATCCGTGCAGGAGAGCTACCTGATCAGCACATGAGCAGTCACATGATCAGCGCCTCTCAGTCACCTGATCACTGCATGACAGGCACGTGATCAGTGCCTGCTGAGGTGCGGGATCAGCGCCTGCTCAGCTGCCTGATAATCGCCAGCTGGGCCGCAGGATTCATGCCTGCTCAGCTGCCTGATAATCGCCAGCTGGGCCGCAGGATTCATGCCTGCTCAGCTGCCTGATAATCGCCAGCTGGGCCGCAGGATTCATGCCTGCTCAGCTGCCTGATAATCGCCAGCTGGGCCGCAGGATTCATGCCTGCTCAGCTGCCTGATAATCGCCAGCTGGGCCGCAGGATTCATGCCTGCTCAGCTGCCTGATAATCGCCAGCTGGGCCGCAGGATTCATGCCTGCTCAGCTGCCTGATAATCGCCAGCTGGGCCGCAGGATTCATGCCTGCTCAGCTGCTTGATTCTTGCCTGCTGAGGCACATGATCCGTGCAGGAGAGCTACCTGATCAGCACATGAGCAGTCACATGATCAGCGCCTCTCAGTCACCTGATCACTGCATGACAGGCACGTGATCAGTGCCTGCTGAGGTGCGGGATCAGCGCCTGCTCAGCTGCCTGATAATCGCCAGCTGGGCCGCAGGATTCATGCCTGCTCAGCTGCCTGATAATCGCCAGCTGGGCCGCAGGATTCATGCCTGCTCAGCTGCCTGATAATCGCCAGCTGGGCCGCAGGATTCATGCCTGCTCAGCTGCCTGATAATCGCCAGCTGGGCCGCAGGATTCATGCCTGCTCAGCTGCCTGATAATCGCCAGCTGGGCCGCAGGATTCATGCCTGCTCAGCTGCCTGATAATCGCCAGCTGGGCCGCAGGATTCATGCCTGCTCAGCTGCCTGATTCTTGCCTGCTGGGCACATGATCCGTGCAGGAGAGCTGCCTGATCAGCACATGAGCAGTCACATGATCAGCGCCTCAGCACCTGATCAGTGCCAGCTGGGTGCAGGATCATGCCTGCTCAGCTGCCTGATAATCGCCAGCTGGGCCGCAGGATTCATGCCTGCTCAGCTGCCTGATAATCGCCAGCTGGGCCGCAGGATTCATGCCTGCTCAGCTGCTTGATTCTTGCCTGCTGAGGCACATGATCCGTGCAGGAGAGCTACCTGATCAGCACATGAGCAGTCACATGATCAGCGCCTCTCAGTCACCTGATCACTGCATGACAGGCACGTGATCAGTGCCTGCTGAGGTGCGGGATCAGCGCCTGCTCAGCTGCCTGATAATCGCCAGCTGGGCCGCAGGATTCATGCCTGCTCAGCTGCCTGATAATCGCCAGCTGGGCCGCAGGATTCATGCCTGCTCAGCTGCCTGATAATCGCCAGCTGGGCCGCAGGATTCATGCCTGCTCAGCTGCCTGATAATCGCCAGCTGGGCCGCAGGATTCATGCCTGCTCAGCTGCTTGATTCTTGCCTGCTGAGGCACATGATCCGTGCAGGAGAGCTACCTGATCAGCACATGAGCAGTCACATGATCAGCGCCTCTCAGTCACCTGATCACTGCATGACAGGCACGTGATCAGTGCCTGCTGAGGTGCGGGATCAGCGCCTGCTCAGCTGCCTGATAATCGCCAGCTGGGCCGCAGGATTCATGCCTGCTCAGCTGCCTGATAATCGCCAGCTGGGCCGCAGGATTCATGCCTGCTCAGCTGCCTGATAATCGCCAGCTGGGCCGCAGGATTCATGCCTGCTCAGCTGCCTGATAATCGCCAGCTGGGCCGCAGGATTCATGCCTGCTCAGCTGCCTGATAATCGCCAGCTGGGCCGCAGGATTCATGCCTGCTCAGCTGCCTGATAATCGCCAGCTGGGCCGCAGGATTCATGCCTGCTCAGCTGCCTGATAATCGCCAGCTGGGCCGCAGGATTCATGCCTGCTCAGCTGCCTGATAATCGCCAGCTGGGCCGCAGGATTCATGCCTGCTCAGCTGCCTGATAATCGCCAGCTGGGCCGCAGGATTCATGCCTGCTCAGCTGCCTGATAATCGCCAGCTGGGCCGCAGGATTCATGCCTGCTCAGCTGCCTGATAATCGCCAGCTGGGCCGCAGGATTCATGCCTGCTCAGCTGCCTGATAATCGCCAGCTGGGCCGCAGGATTCATGCCTGCTCAGCTGCCTGATAATCGCCAGCTGGGCCGCAGGATTCATGCCTGCTCAGCTGCCTGATAATCGCCAGCTGGGCCGCAGGATTCATGCCTGCTCAGCTGCCTGATAATCGCCAGCTGGGCCGCAGGATTCATGCCTGCTCAGCTGCCTGATAATCGCCAGCTGGGCCGCAGGATTCATGCCTGCTCAGCTGCCTGATAATCGCCAGCTGGGCCGCAGGATTCATGCCTGCTCAGCTGCCTGATAATCGCCAGCTGGGCCGCAGGATTCATGCCTGCTCAGCTGCTTGATTCTTGCCTGCTGAGGCACATGATCCGTGCAGGAGAGCTACCTGATCAGCACATGAGCAGTCACATGATCAGCGCCTCTCAGTCACCTGATCACTGCATGACAGGCACGTGATCAGTGCCTGCTGAGGTGCGGGATCAGCGCCTGCTCAGCTGCCTGATAATCGCCAGCTGGGCCGCAGGATTCATGCCTGCTCAGCTGCCTGATAATCGCCAGCTGGGCCGCAGGATTCATGCCTGCTCAGCTGCCTGATTCTTGCCTGCTGAGGCACATGATCCGTGCAGGAGAGCTACCTGATCAGCACATGAGCAGTCACATGATCAGCGCCTCTCAGTCACCTGATCACTGCATGACAGGCACGTGATCAGTGCCTGCTGAGGTGCGGGATCAGCGCCTGCTCAGCTGCCTGATAATCGCCAGCTGGGCCGCAGGATTCATGCCTGCTCAGCTGCCTGATAATCGCCAGCTGGGCCGCAGGATTCATGCCTGCTCAGCTGCCTGATTCTTGCCTGCTGGGCACATGATCCGTGCAGGAGAGCTACCTGATCAGCACATGAGCAGTCACATGATCAGCGCCTCTCAGTCACCTGATCACTGCATGACAGGCACGTGATCAGTGCCTGCTGAGGTGCGGGATCAGCGCCTGCTGCCTGATAATCGCCAGCTGGGCCGCAGGATTCATGCCTGCTCAGCTGCCTGATAATCGCCAGCTGGGCCGCAGGATTCATGCCTGCTCAGCTGCCTGATAATCGCCAGCTGGGCCGCAGGATTCATGCCTGCTCAGCTGCCTGATAATCGCCAGCTGGGCCGCAGGATTCATGCCTGCTCAGCTGCCTGATAATCGCCAGCTGGGCCGCAGGATTCATGCCTGCTCAGCTGCCTGATAATCGCCAGCTGGGCCGCAGGATTCATGCCTGCTCAGCTGCTTGATTCTTGCCTGCTGAGGCACATGATCCGTGCAGGAGAGCTACCTGATCAGCACATGAGCAGTCACATGATCAGCGCCTCTCAGTCACCTGATCACTGCATGACAGGCACGTGATCAGTGCCTGCTGAGGTGCGGGATCAGCGCCTGCTCAGCTGCCTGATAATCGCCAGCTGGGCCGCAGGATTCATGCCTGCTCAGCTGCCTGATAATCGCCAGCTGGGCCGCAGGATTCATGCCTGCTCAGCTGCCTGATTCTTGCCTGCTGAGGCACATGATCCGTGCAGGAGAGCTACCTGATCAGCACATGAGCAGTCACATGATCAGCGCCTCTCAGTCACCTGATCACTGCATGACAGGCACGTGATCAGTGCCTGCTGAGGTGCGGGATCATGCCTGCTCAGCTGCCTGATAATCGCCAGCTGGGCCGCAGGATTCATGCCTGCTCAGCTGCCTGATAATCGCCAGCTGGGCCGCAGGATTCATGCCTGCTCAGCTGCCTGATAATCGCCAGCTGGGCCGCAGGATTCATGCCTGCTCAGCTGCCTGATAATCGCCAGCTGGGCCGCAGGATTCATGCCTGCTCAGCTGCCTGATAATCGCCAGCTGGGCCGCAGGATTCATGCCTGCTCAGCTGCCTGATAATCGCCAGCTGGGCCGCAGGATTCATGCCTGCTCAGCTGCCTGATAATCGCCAGCTGGGCCGCAGGATTCATGCCTGCTCAGCTGCTTGATTCTTGCCTGCTGAGGCACATGATCCGTGCAGGAGAGCTACCTGATCAGCACATGAGCAGTCACATGATCAGCGCCTCTCAGTCACCTGATCACTGCATGACAGGCACGTGATCAGTGCCTGCTGGGTGCGGGATCAGCGCCTGCTCAGCTGCCTGATAATCGCCAGCTGGGCCGCAGGATTCATGCCTGCTCAGCTGCCTGATAATCGCCAGCTGGGCCGCAGGATTCATGCCTGCTCAGCTGCCTGATAATCGCCAGCTGGGCCGCAGGATTCATGCCTGCTCAGCTGCCTGATAATCGCCAGCTGGGCCGCAGGATTCATGCCTGCTCAGCTGCCTGATAATCGCCAGCTGGGCCGCAGGATTCATGCCTGCTCAGCTGCCTGATAATCGCCAGCTGGGCCGCAGGATTCATGCCTGCTCAGCTGCCTGATTCTTGCCTGCTGGGCACATGATCCGCAGGAGAGCTGCCTGATCAGCACATGAGCAGTCACATGATCAGCGCCTGCTCAGCACCTGATCAGTGCCAGCTGGGTGCAGGATTCATGCCTGCTCAGCTGCCTGATAATCGCCAGCTGGGCCGCAGGATTCATGCCTGCTCAGCTGCCTGATAATCGCCAGCTGGGCCGCAGGATTCATGCCTGCTCAGCTGCCTGATTCTTGCCTGCTGAGGCACATGATCCGTGCAGGAGAGCTACCTGATCAGCACATGAGCAGTCACATGATCAGCGCCTCTCAGTCACCTGATCACTGCATGACAGGCACGTGATCAGTGCCTGCTGAGGTGCGGGATCATGCCTGCTCAGCTGCCTGATAATCGCCAGCTGGGCCGCAGGATTCATGCCTGCTCAGCTGCCTGATAATCGCCAGCTGGGCCGCAGGATTCATGCCTGCTCAGCTGCCTGATAATCGCCAGCTGGGCCGCAGGATTCATGCCTGCTCAGCTGCCTGATAATCGCCAGCTGGGCCGCAGGATTCATGCCTGCTCAGCTGCTTGATTCTTGCCTGCTGAGGCACATGATCCGTGCAGGAGAGCTACCTGATCAGCACATGAGCAGTCACATGATCAGCGCCTCTCAGTCACCTGATCACTGCATGACAGGCACGTGATCAGTGCCTGCTGAGGTGCGGGATCAGCGCCTGCTCAGCTGCCTGATAATCGCCAGCTGGGCCGCAGGATTCATGCCTGCTCAGCTGCCTGATAATCGCCAGCTGGGCCGCAGGATTCATGCCTGCTCAGCTGCCTGATAATCGCCAGCTGGGCCGCAGGATTCATGCCTGCTCAGCTGCCTGATAATCGCCAGCTGGGCCGCAGGATTCATGCCTGCTCAGCTGCCTGATAATCGCCAGCTGGGCCGCAGGATTCATGCCTGCTCAGCTGCCTGATAATCGCCAGCTGGGCCGCAGGATTCATGCCTGCTCAGCTGCCTGATAATCGCCAGCTGGGCCGCAGGATTCATGCCTGCTCAGCTGCCTGATAATCGCCAGCTGGGCCGCAGGATTCATGCCTGCTCAGCTGCCTGATAATCGCCAGCTGGGCCGCAGGATTCATGCCTGCTCAGCTGCCTGATAATCGCCAGCTGGGCCGCAGGATTCATGCCTGCTCAGCTGCCTGATAATCGCCAGCTGGGCCGCAGGATTCATGCCTGCTCAGCTGCCTGATAATCGCCAGCTGGGCCGCAGGATTCATGCCTGCTCAGCTGCCTGATAATCGCCAGCTGGGCCGCAGGATTCATGCCTGCTCAGCTGCCTGATAATCGCCAGCTGGGCCGCAGGATTCATGCCTGCTCAGCTGCCTGATAATCGCCAGCTGGGCCGCAGGATTCATGCCTGCTCAGCTGCCTGATAATCGCCAGCTGGGCCGCAGGATTCATGCCTGCTCAGCTGCCTGATAATCGCCAGCTGGGCCGCAGGATTCATGCCTGCTCAGCTGCCTGATAATCGCCAGCTGGGCCGCAGGATTCATGCCTGCTCAGCTGCCTGATAATCGCCAGCTGGGCCGCAGGATTCATGCCTGCTCAGCTGCCTGATAATCGCCAGCTGGGCCGCAGGATTCATGCCTGCTCAGCTGCCTGATAATCGCCAGCTGGGCCGCAGGATTCATGCCTGCTCAGCTGCCTGATAATCGCCAGCTGGGCCGCAGGATTCATGCCTGCTCAGCTGCCTGATAATCGCCAGCTGGGCCGCAGGATTCATGCCTGCTCAGCTGCCTGATAATCGCCAGCTGGGCCGCAGGATTCATGCCTGCTCAGCTGCCTGATAATCGCCAGCTGGGCCGCAGGATTCATGCCTGCTCAGCTGCTTGATTCTTGCCTGCTGAGGCACATGATCCGTGCAGGAGAGCTACCTGATCAGCACATGAGCAGTCACATGATCAGCGCCTCTCAGTCACCTGATCACTGCATGACAGGCACGTGATCAGTGCCTGCTGAGGTGCGGGATCAGCGCCTGCTCAGCTGCCTGATAATCGCCAGCTGGGCCGCAGGATTCATGCCTGCTCAGCTGCCTGATAATCGCCAGCTGGGCCGCAGGATTCATGCCTGCTCAGCTGCCTGATAATCGCCAGCTGGGCCGCAGGATTCATGCCTGCTCAGCTGCCTGATAATCGCCAGCTGGGCCGCAGGATTCATGCCTGCTCAGCTGCCTGATAATCGCCAGCTGGGCAGGATCCATGCAGGAGAGCTGCCTGATCAGCACATGAGCAGTCACATGATCATGCCTGCTCAGTGCCTGATCAATGCCAGCTGGGCCGCAGGATTCATGCCTGCTCAGCTGCCTGATAATCGCCAGCTGGGCCGCAGGATTCATGCCTGCTCAGCTGCCTGATAATCGCCAGCTGGGCCGCAGGATTCATGCCTGCTCAGCTGCTTGATTCTTGCCTGCTGAGGCACATGATCCGTGCAGGAGAGCTACCTGATCAGCACATGAGCAGTCACATGATCAGCGCCTCTCAGTCACCTGATCACTGCATGACAGGCACGTGATCAGTGCCTGCTGAGGTGCGGGATCAGCGCCTGCTCAGCTGCCTGATAATCGCCAGCTGGGCCGCAGGATTCATGCCTGCTCAGCTGCCTGATAATCGCCAGCTGGGCCGCAGGATTCATGCCTGCTCAGCTGCCTGATAATCGCCAGCTGGGCCGCAGGATTCATGCCTGCTCAGCTGCCTGATAATCGCCAGCTGGGCCGCAGGATTCATGCCTGCTCAGCTGCCTGATAATCGCCAGCTGGGCCGCAGGATTCATGCCTGCTCAGCTGCCTGATAATCGCCAGCTGGGCCGCAGGATTCATGCCTGCTCAGCTGCCTGATAATCGCCAGCTGGGCCGCAGGATTCATGCCTGCTCAGCTGCCTGATAATCGCCAGCTGGGCCGCAGGATTCATGCCTGCTCAGCTGCCTGATAATCGCCAGCTGGGCCGCAGGATTCATGCCTGCTCAGCTGCCTGATAATCGCCAGCTGGGCCGCAGGATTCATGCCTGCTCAGCTGCCTGATAATCGCCAGCTGGGCCGCAGGATTCATGCCTGCTCAGCTGCCTGATAATCGCCAGCTGGGCCGCAGGATTCATGCCTGCTCAGCTGCCTGATAATCGCCAGCTGGGCCGCAGGATTCATGCCTGCTCAGCTGCCTGATAATCGCCAGCTGGGCCGCAGGATTCATGCCTGCTCAGCTGCCTGATAATCGCCAGCTGGGCCGCAGGATTCATGCCTGCTCAGCTGCCTGATAATCGCCAGCTGGGCCGCAGGATTCATGCCTGCTCAGCTGCCTGATAATCGCCAGCTGGGCCGCAGGATTCATGCCTGCTCAGCTGCCTGATAATCGCCAGCTGGGCCGCAGGATTCATGCCTGCTCAGCTGCCTGATAATCGCCAGCTGGGCCGCAGGATTCATGCCTGCTCAGCTGCCTGATAATCGCCAGCTGGGCCGCAGGATTCATGCCTGCTCAGCTGCCTGATAATCGCCAGCTGGGCCGCAGGATTCATGCCTGCTCAGCTGCTTGATTCTTGCCTGCTGAGGCACATGATCCGTGCAGGAGAGCTACCTGATCAGCACATGAGCAGTCACATGATCAGCGCCTCTCAGTCACCTGATCACTGCATGACAGGCACGTGATCAGTGCCTGCTGAGGTGCAGGATCAGCGCCTGCTCAGCTGCCTGATAATCGCCAGCTGGGCCGCAGGATTCATGCCTGCTCAGCTGCCTGATAATCGCCAGCTGGGCCGCAGGATTCATGCCTGCTCAGCTGCCTGATAATCGCCAGCTGGGCCGCAGGATTCATGCCTGCTCAGCTGCCTGATAATCGCCAGCTGGGCCGCAGGATTCATGCCTGCTCAGCTGCCTGATTCTTGCCAGCTGGGCACATGATCCGTGCAGGAGAGCTGCCTGATCAGCACTGAGCAGTCACATGATCAGCGCCTCTCAGCACCTGATCAGTGCCAGCTGGGTGCAGGATCATGCCTGCTCAGCTGCCTGATAATCGCCAGCTGGGCCGCAGGATTCATGCCTGCTCAGCTGCCTGATAATCGCCAGCTGGGCCGCAGGATTCATGCCTGCTCAGCTGCTGATTCTTGCCTGCTGAGGCACATGATCCGTGCAGGAGAGCTACCTGATCAGCACATGAGCAGTCACATGATCAGCGCCTCTCAGTCACCTGATCACTGCATGACAGGCACGTGATCAGTGCCTGCTGAGGTGCGGGATCAGCGCCTGCTCAGCTGCCTGATAATCGCCAGCTGGGCCGCAGGATTCATGCCTGCTCAGCTGCCTGATAATCGCCAGCTGGGCCGCAGGATTCATGCCTGCTCAGCTGCCTGATAATCGCCAGCTGGGCCGCAGGATTCATGCCTGCTCAGCTGCCTGATAATCGCCAGCTGGGCCGCAGGATTCATGCCTGCTCAGCTGCTTGATTCTTGCCTGCTGAGGCACATGATCCGTGCAGGAGAGCTACCTGATCAGCACATGAGCAGTCACATGATCAGCGCCTCTCAGTCACCTGATCACTGCATGACAGGCACGTGATCAGTGCCTGCTGAGGTGCGGGATCAGCGCCTGCTCAGCTGCCTGATAATCGCCAGCTGGGCCGCAGGATTCATGCCTGCTCAGCTGCCTGATAATCGCCAGCTGGGCCGCAGGATTCATGCCTGCTCAGCTGCCTGATAATCGCCAGCTGGGCCGCAGGATTCATGCCTGCTCAGCTGCCTGATAATCGCCAGCTGGGCCGCAGGATTCATGCCTGCTCAGCTGCCTGATAATCGCCAGCTGGGCCGCAGGATTCATGCCTGCTCAGCTGCCTGATAATCGCCAGCTGGGCCGCAGGATTCATGCCTGCTCAGCTGCCTGATAATCGCCAGCTGGGCCGCAGGATTCATGCCTGCTCAGCTGCCTGATAATCGCCAGCTGGGCCGCAGGATTCATGCCTGCTCAGCTGCCTGATAATCGCCAGCTGGGCCGCAGGATTCATGCCTGCTCAGCTGCCTGATAATCGCCAGCTGGGCCGCAGGATTCATGCCTGCTCAGCTGCCTGATAATCGCCAGCTGGGCCGCAGGATTCATGCCTGCTCAGCTGCCTGATAATCGCCAGCTGGGCCGCAGGATTCATGCCTGCTCAGCTGCCTGATAATCGCCAGCTGGGCCGCAGGATTCATGCCTGCTCAGCTGCCTGATAATCGCCAGCTGGGCCGCAGGATTCATGCCTGCTCAGCTGCCTGATAATCGCCAGCTGGGCCGCAGGATTCATGCCTGCTCAGCTGCCTGATAATCGCCAGCTGGGCCGCAGGATTCATGCCTGCTCAGCTGCCTGATAATCGCCAGCTGGGCCGCAGGATTCATGCCTGCTCAGCTGCCTGATAATCGCCAGCTGGGCCGCAGGATTCATGCCTGCTCAGCTGCCTGATAATCGCCAGCTGGGCCGCAGGATTCATGCCTGCTCAGCTGCCTGATAATCGCCAGCTGGGCCGCAGGATTCATGCCTGCTCAGCTGCCTGATAATCGCCAGCTGGGCCGCAGGATTCATGCCTGCTCAGCTGCCTGATAATCGCCAGCTGGGCCGCAGGATTCATGCCTGCTCAGCTGCTTGATTCTTGCCTGCTGAGGCACATGATCCGTGCAGGAGAGCTACCTGATCAGCACATGAGCAGTCACATGATCAGCGCCTCTCAGTCACCTGATCACTGCATGACAGGCACGTGATCAGTGCCTGCTGAGGTGCGGGATCAGCGCCTGCTCAGCTGCCTGATAATCGCCAGCTGGGCCGCAGGATTCATGCCTGCTCAGCTGCCTGATAATCGCCAGCTGGGCCGCAGGATTCATGCCTGCTCAGCTGCCTGATAATCGCCAGCTGGGCCGCAGGATTCATGCCTGC
Organism: Bos javanicus; assembly: GCF_032452875.1. Classification (NCBI taxonomy): domain Eukaryota; kingdom Metazoa; phylum Chordata; class Mammalia; order Artiodactyla; family Bovidae; genus Bos; species Bos javanicus. The sequence continues at coordinate 162,337 of NW_026893948.1, forward strand.
TCAGCTGCTTGATTCTTGCCTGCTGAGGCACATGATCCGTGCAGGAGAGCTACCTGATCAGCACATGAGCAGTCACATGATCAGCGCCTCTCAGTCACCTGATCACTGCATGACAGGCACGTGATCAGTGCCTGCTGAGGTGCGGGATCAGCGCCTGCTCAGCTGCCTGATAATCGCCAGCTGGGCCGCAGGATTCATGCCTGCTCAGCTGCCTGATAATCGCCAGCTGGGCCGCAGGATTCATGCCTGCTCAGCTGCCTGATAATCGCCAGCTGGGCCGCAGGATTCATGCCTGCTCAGCTGCCTGATAATCGCCAGCTGGGCCGCAGGATTCATGCCTGCTCAGCTGCTTGATTCTTGCCTGCTGAGGCACATGATCCGTGCAGGAGAGCTACCTGATCAGCACATGAGCAGTCACATGATCAGCGCCTCTCAGTCACCTGATCACTGCATGACAGGCACGTGATCAGTGCCTGCTGAGGTGCGGGATCAGCGCCTGCTCAGCTGCCTGATAATCGCCAGCTGGGCCGCAGGATTCATGCCTGCTCAGCTGCCTGATAATCGCCAGCTGGGCCGCAGGATTCATGCCTGCTCAGCTGCCTGATAATCGCCAGCTGGGCCGCAGGATTCATGCCTGCTCAGCTGCCTGATAATCGCCAGCTGGGCCGCAGGATTCATGCCTGCTCAGCTGCCTGATAATCGCCAGCTGGGCCGCAGGATTCATGCCTGCTCAGCTGCCTGATAATCGCCAGCTGGGCCGCAGGATTCATGCCTGCTCAGCTGCCTGATAATCGCCAGCTGGGCCGCAGGATTCATGCCTGCTCAGCTGCTTGATTCTTGCCTGCTGAGGCACATGATCCGTGCAGGAGAGCTACCTGATCAGCACATGAGCAGTCACATGATCAGCGCCTCTCAGTCACCTGATCACTGCATGACAGGCACGTGATCAGTGCCTGCTGAGGTGCGGGATCAGCGCCTGCTCAGCTGCCTGATAATCGCCAGCTGGGCCGCAGGATTCATGCCTGCTCAGCTGCCTGATAATCGCCAGCTGGGCCGCAGGATTCATGCCTGCTCAGCTGCCTGATAATCGCCAGCTGGGCCGCAGGATTCATGCCTGCTCAGCTGCCTGATAATCGCCAGCTGGGCCGCAGGATTCATGCCTGCTCAGCTGCCTGATAATCGCCAGCTGGGCCGCAGGATTCATGCCTGCTCAGCTGCCTGATTCGCCAGCTGGGCACATGATCCATGCAGGAGAGCTGCCTGATCAGCACATGAGCAGTCACATGATCAGCGCCTGCTCAGCTGCCTGATCAGTGCCAGCTGGGTGCAGGATTCATGCCTGCTCAGCTGCCTGATAATCGCCAGCTGGGCCGCAGGATTCATGCCTGCTCAGCTGCCTGATAATCGCCAGCTGGGCCGCAGGATTCATGCCTGCTCAGCTGCTTGATTCTTGCCTGCTGAGGCACATGATCCGTGCAGGAGAGCTACCTGATCAGCACATGAGCAGTCACATGATCAGTGCCTCTCAGTCACCTGATCACTGCATGACAGGCACGTGATCAGTGCCTGCTGAGGTCGGCGCCTGCTCAGCTGCCTGATAATCGCCAGCTGGGCCGCAGGATTCATGCCTGCTCAGCTGCCTGATAATCGCCAGCTGGGCCGCAGGATTCATGCCTGCTCAGCTGCTTGATTCTTGCCTGCTGAGGCACATGATCCGTGCAGGAGAGCTACCTGATCAGCACATGAGCAGTCACATGATCAGCGCCTCTCAGTCACCTGATCACTGCATGACAGGCACGTGATCAGTGCCTGCTGAGGTGCGGGATCAGCGCCTGCTCAGCTGCCTGATAATCGCCAGCTGGGCCGCAGGATTCATGCCTGCTCAGCTGCCTGATAATCGCCAGCTGGGCCGCAGGATTCATGCCTGCTCAGCTGCCTGATAATCGCCAGCTGGGCCGCAGGATTCATGCCTGCTCAGCTGCCTGATAATCGCCAGCTGGGCCGCAGGATTCATGCCTGCTCAGCTGCCTGATAATCGCCAGCTGGGCCGCAGGATTCATGCCTGCTCAGCTGCCTGATTCTTGCCTGCTGAGGCACATGATCCGTGCAGGAGAGCTGCCTGATCAGCACATGAGCAGTCACATGATCAGCGCCTGCTCAGCTGCCTGATAATCGCCAGCTGGGCCGCAGGATTCATGCCTGCTCAGCTGCCTGATAATCGCCAGCTGGGCCGCAGGATTCATGCCTGCTCAGCTGCCTGATAATCGCCAGCTGGGCCGCAGGATTCATGCCTGCTCAGCTGCTTGATTCTTGCCTGCTGAGGCACATGATCCGTGCAGGAGAGCTACCTGATCAGCACATGAGCAGTCACATGATCAGCGCCTCTCAGTCACCTGATCACTGCATGACAGGCACGTGATCAGTGCCTGCTGAGGTGCGGGATCATGCCTGCTCAGCTGCCTGATAATCGCCAGCTGGGCCGCAGGATTCATGCCTGCTCAGCTGCCTGATAATCGCCAGCTGGGCCGCAGGATTCATGCCTGCTCAGCTGCTTGATTCTTGCCTGCTGAGGCACATGATCCGTGCAGGAGAGCTACCTGATCAGCACATGAGCAGTCACATGATCAGCGCCTCTCAGTCACCTGATCACTGCATGACAGGCACGTGATCAGTGCCTGCTGAGGTGCGGGATCAGCGCCTGCTCAGCTGCCTGATAATCGCCAGCTGGGCCGCAGGATTCATGCCTGCTCAGCTGCCTGATAATCGCCAGCTGGGCCGCAGGATTCATGCCTGCTCAGCTGCCTGATAATCGCCAGCTGGGCCGCAGGATTCATGCCTGCTCAGCTGCCTGATAATCGCCAGCTGGGCCGCAGGATTCATGCCTGCTCAGCTGCCTGATAATCGCCAGCTGGGCCGCAGGATTCATGCCTGCTCAGCTGCCTGATAATCGCCAGCTGGGCCGCAGGATTCATGCCTGCTCAGCTGCCTGATAATCGCCAGCTGGGCCGCAGGATTCATGCCTGCTCAGCTGCTTGATTCTTGCCTGCTGAGGCACATGATCCGTGCAGGAGAGCTACCTGATCAGCACATGAGCAGTCACATGATCAGCGCCTCTCAGTCACCTGATCACTGCATGACAGGCACGTGATCAGTGCCTGCTGAGGTGCGGGATCAGCGCCTGCTCAGCTGCCTGATAATCGCCAGCTGGGCCGCAGGATTCATGCCTGCTCAGCTGCCTGATAATCGCCAGCTGGGCCGCAGGATTCATGCCTGCTCAGCTGCCTGATAATCGCCAGCTGGGCCGCAGGATTCATGCCTGCTCAGCTGCCTGATAATCGCCAGCTGGGCCGCAGGATTCATGCCTGCTCAGCTGCCTGATAATCGCCAGCTGGGCCGCAGGATTCATGCCTGCTCAGCTGCCTGATTCTTGCCAGCTGGGCACATGATCCGTGCAGGAGAGCTGCCTGATCAGCACATGAGCAGTCACATGATCAGCGCCTGCTCAGCTGCCTGATCAGTGCCTGCTGGGCGGGATCATGCCTGCTCAGCTGCCTGATAATCGCCAGCTGGGCCGCAGGATTCATGCCTGCTCAGCTGCCTGATAATCGCCAGCTGGGCCGCAGGATTCATGCCTGCTCAGCTGCCTGATTCTTGCCTGCTGAGGCACATGATCCGTGCAGGAGAGCTGCCTGATCAGCACATGAGCAGTCACATGATCAGTGCCTCTCAGTCACCTGATCACTGCATGACAGGCACGTGATCAGTGCCTGCTGAGGTGCGGGATCATGCCTGCTCAGCTGCCTGATAATCGCCAGCTGGGCCGCAGGATTCATGCCTGCTCAGCTGCCTGATAATCGCCAGCTGGGCCGCAGGATTCATGCCTGCTCAGCTGCTTGATTCTTGCCTGCTGAGGCACATGATCCGTGCAGGAGAGCTACCTGATCAGCACATGAGCAGTCACATGATCAGCGCCTCTCAGTCACCTGATCACTGCATGACAGGCACGTGATCAGTGCCTGCTGAGGTGCGGGATCAGCGCCTGCTCAGCTGCCTGATAATCGCCAGCTGGGCCGCAGGATTCATGCCTGCTCAGCTGCCTGATAATCGCCAGCTGGGCCGCAGGATTCATGCCTGCTCAGCTGCCTGATAATCGCCAGCTGGGCCGCAGGATTCATGCCTGCTCAGCTGCCTGATAATCGCCAGCTGGGCCGCAGGATTCATGCCTGCTCAGCTGCCTGATAATCGCCAGCTGGGCCGCAGGATTCATGCCTGCTCAGCTGCCTGATTCTTGCCTGCTGGGCACATGATCCGTGCAGGAGAGCTGCCTGATCAGCACATGAGCAGTCACATGATCAGCGCCTCTCAGTCACCTGATCAGTGCCTGCTGGGTGCGGATCATGCCTGCTCAGCTGCCTGATAATCGCCAGCTGGGCCGCAGGATTCATGCCTGCTCAGCTGCCTGATAATCGCCAGCTGGGCCGCAGGATTCATGCCTGCTCAGCTGCCTGATTCTTGCCAGCTGAGGCACATGATCCGTGCAGGAGAGCTGCCTGATCAGCACATGAGCAGTCACATGATCATGCCTCTCAGTCACCTGATCACTGCATGACAGGCACGTGATCAGTGCCTGCTGAGGTGCGGGATCATGCCTGCTCAGCTGCCTGATAATCGCCAGCTGGGCCGCAGGATTCATGCCTGCTCAGCTGCCTGATAATCGCCAGCTGGGCCGCAGGATTCATGCCTGCTCAGCTGCTTGATTCTTGCCTGCTGAGGCACATGATCCGTGCAGGAGAGCTACCTGATCAGCACATGAGCAGTCACATGATCAGCGCCTCTCAGTCACCTGATCACTGCATGACAGGCACGTGATCAGTGCCTGCTGAGGTGCGGGATCAGCGCCTGCTCAGCTGCCTGATAATCGCCAGCTGGGCCGCAGGATTCATGCCTGCTCAGCTGCCTGATAATCGCCAGCTGGGCCGCAGGATTCATGCCTGCTCAGCTGCCTGATAATCGCCAGCTGGGCCGCAGGATTCATGCCTGCTCAGCTGCCTGATAATCGCCAGCTGGGCCGCAGGATTCATGCCTGCTCAGCTGCCTGATAATCGCCAGCTGGGCCGCAGGATTCATGCCTGCTCAGCTGCCTGATAATCGCCAGCTGGGCCGCAGGATTCATGCCTGCTCAGCTGCCTGATAATCGCCAGCTGGGCCGCAGGATTCATGCCTGCTCAGCTGCCTGATAATCGCCAGCTGGGCCGCAGGATTCATGCCTGCTCAGCTGCCTGATAATCGCCAGCTGGGCCGCAGGATTCATGCCTGCTCAGCTGCCTGATAATCGCCAGCTGGGCCGCAGGATTCATGCCTGCTCAGCTGCCTGATAATCGCCAGCTGGGCCGCAGGATTCATGCCTGCTCAGCTGCCTGATAATCGCCAGCTGGGCCGCAGGATTCATGCCTGCTCAGCTGCCTGATAATCGCCAGCTGGGCCGCAGGATTCATGCCTGCTCAGCTGCCTGATAATCGCCAGCTGGGCCGCAGGATTCATGCCTGCTCAGCTGCCTGATAATCGCCAGCTGGGCCGCAGGATTCATGCCTGCTCAGCTGCCTGATAATCGCCAGCTGGGCCGCAGGATTCATGCCTGCTCAGCTGCCTGATAATCGCCAGCTGGGCCGCAGGATTCATGCCTGCTCAGCTGCCTGATAATCGCCAGCTGGGCCGCAGGATTCATGCCTGCTCAGCTGCCTGATAATCGCCAGCTGGGCCGCAGGATTCATGCCTGCTCAGCTGCCTGATAATCGCCAGCTGGGCCGCAGGATTCATGCCTGCTCAGCTGCTTGATTCTTGCCTGCTGAGGCACATGATCCGTGCAGGAGAGCTACCTGATCAGCACATGAGCAGTCACATGATCAGCGCCTCTCAGTCACCTGATCACTGCATGACAGGCACGTGATCAGTGCCTGCTGAGGTGCGGGATCAGCGCCTGCTCAGCTGCCTGATAATCGCCAGCTGGGCCGCAGGATTCATGCCTGCTCAGCTGCCTGATAATCGCCAGCTGGGCCGCAGGATTCATGCCTGCTCAGCTGCTTGATTCTTGCCTGCTGAGGCACATGATCCGTGCAGGAGAGCTACCTGATCAGCACATGAGCAGTCACATGATCAGCGCCTCTCAGTCACCTGATCACTGCATGACAGGCACGTGATCAGTGCCTGCTGAGGTGCGGGATCAGCGCCTGCTCAGCTGCCTGATAATCGCCAGCTGGGCCGCAGGATTCATGCCTGCTCAGCTGCCTGATAATCGCCAGCTGGGCCGCAGGATTCATGCCTGCTCAGCTGCCTGATAATCGCCAGCTGGGCCGCAGGATTCATGCCTGCTCAGCTGCCTGATAATCGCCAGCTGGGCCGCAGGATTCATGCCTGCTCAGCTGCCTGATAATCGCCAGCTGGGCCGCAGGATTCATGCCTGCTCAGCTGCCTGATAATCGCCAGCTGGGCCGCAGGATTCATGCCTGCTCAGCTGCTTGATTCTTGCCTGCTGAGGCACATGATCCGTGCAGGAGAGCTACCTGATCAGCACATGAGCAGTCACATGATCAGCGCCTCTCAGTCACCTGATCACTGCATGACAGGCACGTGATCAGTGCCTGCTGAGGTGCGGGATCAGCGCCTGCTCAGCTGCCTGATAATCGCCAGCTGGGCCGCAGGATTCATGCCTGCTCAGCTGCCTGATAATCGCCAGCTGGGCCGCAGGATTCATGCCTGCTCAGCTGCCTGATAATCGCCAGCTGGGCCGCAGGATTCATGCCTGCTCAGCTGCCTGATAATCGCCAGCTGGGCCGCAGGATTCATGCCTGCTCAGCTGCCTGATAATCGCCAGCTGGGCCGCAGGATTCATGCCTGCTCAGCTGCCTGATAATCGCCAGCTGGGCCGCAGGATTCATGCCTGCTCAGCTGCCTGATAATCGCCAGCTGGGCCGCAGGATTCATGCCTGCTCAGCTGCCTGATAATCGCCAGCTGGGCCGCAGGATTCATGCCTGCTCAGCTGCCTGATAATCGCCAGCTGGGCCGCAGGATTCATGCCTGCTCAGCTGCCTGATAATCGCCAGCTGGGCCGCAGGATTCATGCCTGCTCAGCTGCCTGATAATCGCCAGCTGGGCCGCAGGATTCATGCCTGCTCAGCTGCCTGATAATCGCCAGCTGGGCCGCAGGATTCATGCCTGCTCAGCTGCCTGATAATCGCCAGCTGGGCCGCAGGATTCATGCCTGCTCAGCTGCCTGATAATCGCCAGCTGGGCCGCAGGATTCATGCCTGCTCAGCTGCTTGATTCTTGCCTGCTGAGGCACATGATCCGTGCAGGAGAGCTACCTGATCAGCACATGAGCAGTCACATGATCAGCGCCTCTCAGTCACCTGATCACTGCATGACAGGCACGTGATCAGTGCCTGCTGAGGTGCGGGATCAGCGCCTGCTCAGCTGCCTGATAATCGCCAGCTGGGCCGCAGGATTCATGCCTGCTCAGCTGCCTGATAATCGCCAGCTGGGCCGCAGGATTCATGCCTGCTCAGCTGCCTGATAATCGCCAGCTGGGCCGCAGGATTCATGCCTGCTCAGCTGCCTGATAATCGCCAGCTGGGCCGCAGGATTCATGCCTGCTCAGCTGCCTGATAATCGCCAGCTGGGCCGCAGGATTCATGCCTGCTCAGCTGCCTGATAATCGCCAGCTGGGCCGCAGGATTCATGCCTGCTCAGCTGCCTGATAATCGCCAGCTGGGCCGCAGGATTCATGCCTGCTCAGCTGCCTGATAATCGCCAGCTGGGCCGCAGGATTCATGCCTGCTCAGCTGCCTGATAATCGCCAGCTGGGCCGCAGGATTCATGCCTGCTCAGCTGCCTGATAATCGCCAGCTGGGCCGCAGGATTCATGCCTGCTCAGCTGCCTGATAATCGCCAGCTGGGCCGCAGGATTCATGCCTGCTCAGCTGCCTGATAATCGCCAGCTGGGCCGCAGGATTCATGCCTGCTCAGCTGCCTGATAATCGCCAGCTGGGCCGCAGGATTCATGCCTGCTCAGCTGCCTGATAATCGCCAGCTGGGCCGCAGGATTCATGCCTGCTCAGCTGCCTGATAATCGCCAGCTGGGCCGCAGGATTCATGCCTGCTCAGCTGCCTGATAATCGCCAGCTGGGCCGCAGGATTCATGCCTGCTCAGCTGCCTGATAATCGCCAGCTGGGCCGCAGGATTCATGCCTGCTCAGCTGCCTGATAATCGCCAGCTGGGCCGCAGGATTCATGCCTGCTCAGCTGCCTGATAATCGCCAGCTGGGCCGCAGGATTCATGCCTGCTCAGCTGCCTGATAATCGCCAGCTGGGCCGCAGGATTCATGCCTGCTCAGCTGCCTGATAATCGCCAGCTGGGCCGCAGGATTCATGCCTGCTCAGCTGCCTGATAATCGCCAGCTGGGCCGCAGGATTCATGCCTGCTCAGCTGCTTGATTCTTGCCTGCTGAGGCACATGATCCGTGCAGGAGAGCTACCTGATCAGCACATGAGCAGTCACATGATCAGCGCCTCTCAGTCACCTGATCACTGCATGACAGGCACGTGATCAGTGCCTGCTGAGGTGCGGGATCAGCGCCTGCTCAGCTGCCTGATAATCGCCAGCTGGGCCGCAGGATTCATGCCTGCTCAGCTGCCTGATAATCGCCAGCTGGGCCGCAGGATTCATGCCTGCTCAGCTGCCTGATAATCGCCAGCTGGGCCGCAGGATTCATGCCTGCTCAGCTGCCTGATAATCGCCAGCTGGGCCGCAGGATTCATGCCTGCTCAGCTGCCTGATTCCGCCAGCTGGGCACAGGATCCATGCTGAGAGCTGCCTGATCAGCACTGAGCAGTCACATGATCATGCCTCTCAGCTCACCTGATAATGCCAGCTGGGCCGCAGGATTCATGCCTGCTCAGCTGCCTGATAATCGCCAGCTGGGCCGCAGGATTCATGCCTGCTCAGCTGCCTGATAATCGCCAGCTGGGCCGCAGGATTCATGCCTGCTCAGCTGCTTGATTCTTGCCTGCTGAGGCACATGATCCGTGCAGGAGAGCTACCTGATCAGCACATGAGCAGTCACATGATCAGCGCCTCTCAGTCACCTGATCACTGCATGACAGGCACGTGATCAGTGCCTGCTGAGGTGCGGGATCAGCGCCTGCTCAGCTGCCTGATAATCGCCAGCTGGGCCGCAGGATTCATGCCTGCTCAGCTGCCTGATAATCGCCAGCTGGGCCGCAGGATTCATGCCTGCTCAGCTGCCTGATAATCGCCAGCTGGGCCGCAGGATTCATGCCTGCTCAGCTGCCTGATAATCGCCAGCTGGGCCGCAGGATTCATGCCTGCTCAGCTGCTTGATTCTTGCCTGCTGAGGCACATGATCCGTGCAGGAGAGCTACCTGATCAGCACATGAGCAGTCACATGATCAGCGCCTCTCAGTCACCTGATCACTGCATGACAGGCACGTGATCAGTGCCTGCTGAGGTGCGGGATCAGCGCCTGCTCAGCTGCCTGATAATCGCCAGCTGGGCCGCAGGATTCATGCCTGCTCAGCTGCCTGATAATCGCCAGCTGGGCCGCAGGATTCATGCCTGCTCAGCTGCCTGATAATCGCCAGCTGGGCCGCAGGATTCATGCCTGCTCAGCTGCCTGATAATCGCCAGCTGGGCCGCAGGATTCATGCCTGCTCAGCTGCCTGATAATCGCCAGCTGGGCCGCAGGATTCATGCCTGCTCAGCTGCCTGATAATCGCCAGCTGGGCCGCAGGATTCATGCCTGCTCAGCTGCCTGATAATCGCCAGCTGGGCCGCAGGATTCATGCCTGCTCAGCTGCCTGATAATCGCCAGCTGGGCCGCAGGATTCATGCCTGCTCAGCTGCCTGATAATCGCCAGCTGGGCCGCAGGATTCATGCCTGCTCAGCTGCCTGATAATCGCCAGCTGGGCCGCAGGATTCATGCCTGCTCAGCTGCCTGATAATCGCCAGCTGGGCCGCAGGATTCATGCCTGCTCAGCTGCCTGATAATCGCCAGCTGGGCCGCAGGATTCATGCCTGCTCAGCTGCCTGATAATCGCCAGCTGGGCCGCAGGATTCATGCCTGCTCAGCTGCCTGATAATCGCCAGCTGGGCCGCAGGATTCATGCCTGCTCAGCTGCCTGATAATCGCCAGCTGGGCCGCAGGATTCATGCCTGCTCAGCTGCCTGATAATCGCCAGCTGGGCCGCAGGATTCATGCCTGCTCAGCTGCCTGATAATCGCCAGCTGGGCCGCAGGATTCATGCCTGCTCAGCTGCCTGATAATCGCCAGCTGGGCCGCAGGATTCATGCCTGCTCAGCTGCCTGATAATCGCCAGCTGGGCCGCAGGATTCATGCCTGCTCAGCTGCTTGATTCTTGCCTGCTGAGGCACATGATCCGTGCAGGAGAGCTACCTGATCAGCACATGAGCAGTCACATGATCAGCGCCTCTCAGTCACCTGATCACTGCATGACAGGCACGTGATCAGTGCCTGCTGAGGTGCGGGATCAGCGCCTGCTCAGCTGCCTGATAATCGCCAGCTGGGCCGCAGGATTCATGCCTGCTCAGCTGCCTGATAATCGCCAGCTGGGCCGCAGGATTCATGCCTGCTCAGCTGCTTGATTCTTGCCTGCTGAGGCACATGATCCGTGCAGGAGAGCTACCTGATCAGCACATGAGCAGTCACATGATCAGCGCCTCTCAGTCACCTGATCACTGCATGACAGGCACGTGATCAGTGCCTGCTGAGGTGCGGGATCAGCGCCTGCTCAGCTGCCTGATAATCGCCAGCTGGGCCGCAGGATTCATGCCTGCTCAGCTGCCTGATAATCGCCAGCTGGGCCGCAGGATTCATGCCTGCTCAGCTGCCTGATAATCGCCAGCTGGGCCGCAGGATTCATGCCTGCTCAGCTGCCTGATAATCGCCAGCTGGGCCGCAGGATTCATGCCTGCTCAGCTGCCTGATAATCGCCAGCTGGGCCGCAGGATTCATGCCTGCTCAGCTGCCTGATAATCGCCAGCTGGGCCGCAGGATTCATGCCTGCTCAGCTGCCTGATAATCGCCAGCTGGGCCGCAGGATTCATGCCTGCTCAGCTGCTTGATTCTTGCCTGCTGAGGCACATGATCCGTGCAGGAGAGCTACCTGATCAGCACATGAGCAGTCACATGATCAGCGCCTCTCAGTCACCTGATCACTGCATGACAGGCACGTGATCAGTGCCTGCTGAGGTGCGGGATCAGCGCCTGCTCAGCTGCCTGATAATCGCCAGCTGGGCCGCAGGATTCATGCCTGCTCAGCTGCCTGATAATCGCCAGCTGGGCCGCAGGATTCATGCCTGCTCAGCTGCCTGATAATCGCCAGCTGGGCCGCAGGATTCATGCCTGCTCAGCTGCCTGATAATCGCCAGCTGGGCCGCAGGATTCATGCCTGCTCAGCTGCCTGATAATCGCCAGCTGGGCCGCAGGATTCATGCCTGCTCAGCTGCCTGATAATCGCCAGCTGGGCCGCAGGATTCATGCCTGCTCAGCTGCCTGATAATCGCCAGCTGGGCCGCAGGATTCATGCCTGCTCAGCTGCTTGATTCTTGCCTGCTGAGGCACATGATCCGTGCAGGAGAGCTACCTGATCAGCACATGAGCAGTCACATGATCAGCGCCTCTCAGTCACCTGATCACTGCATGACAGGCACGTGATCAGTGCCTGCTGAGGTGCGGGATCAGCGCCTGCTCAGCTGCCTGATAATCGCCAGCTGGGCCGCAGGATTCATGCCTGCTCAGCTGCCTGATAATCGCCAGCTGGGCCGCAGGATTCATGCCTGCTCAGCTGCCTGATAATCGCCAGCTGGGCCGCAGGATTCATGCCTGCTCAGCTGCCTGATAATCGCCAGCTGGGCCGCAGGATTCATGCCTGCTCAGCTGCCTGATAATCGCCAGCTGGGCCGCAGGATTCATGCCTGCTCAGCTGCCTGATAATCGCCAGCTGGGCCGCAGGATTCATGCCTGCTCAGCTGCCTGATAATCGCCAGCTGGGCCGCAGGATTCATGCCTGCTCAGCTGCCTGATAATCGCCAGCTGGGCCGCAGGATTCATGCCTGCTCAGCTGCCTGATTCTTGCCTGCTGAGGCACATGATCCGTGCAGGAGAGCTACCTGATCAGCACATGAGCAGTCACATGATCAGCGCCTGCTCAGTCACCTGATCAATGCCAGCTGGGTGCGGATTCATGCCTGCTCAGCTGCCTGATAATCGCCAGCTGGGCCGCAGGATTCATGCCTGCTCAGCTGCCTGATAATCGCCAGCTGGGCCGCAGGATTCATGCCTGCTCAGCTGCTTGATTCTTGCCTGCTGAGGCACATGATCCGTGCAGGAGAGCTACCTGATCAGCACATGAGCAGTCACATGATCAGCGCCTCTCAGTCACCTGATCACTGCATGACAGGCACGTGATCAGTGCCTGCTGAGGTGCGGGATCAGCGCCTGCTCAGCTGCCTGATAATCGCCAGCTGGGCCGCAGGATTCATGCCTGCTCAGCTGCCTGATAATCGCCAGCTGGGCCGCAGGATTCATGCCTGCTCAGCTGCCTGATAATCGCCAGCTGGGCCGCAGGATTCATGCCTGCTCAGCTGCCTGATAATCGCCAGCTGGGCCGCAGGATTCATGCCTGCTCAGCTGCCTGATAATCGCCAGCTGGGCCGCAGGATTCATGCCTGCTCAGCTGCCTGATAATCGCCAGCTGGGCCGCAGGATTCATGCCTGCTCAGCTGCCTGATAATCGCCAGCTGGGCCGCAGGATTCATGCCTGCTCAGCTGCCTGATAATCGCCAGCTGGGCCGCAGGATTCATGCCTGCTCAGCTGCCTGATAATCGCCAGCTGGGCCGCAGGATTCATGCCTGCTCAGCTGCTTGATTCTTGCCTGCTGAGGCACATGATCCGTGCAGGAGAGCTACCTGATCAGCACATGAGCAGTCACATGATCAGCGCCTCTCAGTCACCTGATCACTGCATGACAGGCACGTGATCAGTGCCTGCTGAGGTGCGGGATCAGCGCCTGCTCAGCTGCCTGATAATCGCCAGCTGGGCCGCAGGATTCATGCCTGCTCAGCTGCCTGATAATCGCCAGCTGGGCCGCAGGATTCATGCCTGCTCAGCTGCCTGATAATCGCCAGCTGGGCCGCAGGATTCATGCCTGCTCAGCTGCCTGATAATCGCCAGCTGGGCCGCAGGATTCATGCCTGCTCAGCTGCCTGATAATCGCCAGCTGGGCCGCAGGATTCATGCCTGCTCAGCTGCCTGATAATCGCCAGCTGGGCCGCAGGATTCATGCCTGCTCAGCTGCCTGATAATCGCCAGCTGGGCCGCAGGATTCATGCCTGCTCAGCTGCCTGATAATCGCCAGCTGGGCCGCAGGATTCATGCCTGCTCAGCTGCCTGATAATCGCCAGCTGGGCCGCAGGATTCATGCCTGCTCAGCTGCCTGATAATCGCCAGCTGGGCCGCAGGATTCATGCCTGCTCAGCTGCCTGATAATCGCCAGCTGGGCCGCAGGATTCATGCCTGCTCAGCTGCTTGATTCTTGCCTGCTGAGGCACATGATCCGTGCAGGAGAGCTACCTGATCAGCACATGAGCAGTCACATGATCAGCGCCTCTCAGTCACCTGATCACTGCATGACAGGCACGTGATCAGTGCCTGCTGAGGTGCGGGATCAGCGCCTGCTCAGCTGCCTGATAATCGCCAGCTGGGCCGCAGGATTCATGCCTGCTCAGCTGCCTGATAATCGCCAGCTGGGCCGCAGGATTCATGCCTGCTCAGCTGCCTGATAATCGCCAGCTGGGCCGCAGGATTCATGCCTGCTCAGCTGCCTGATAATCGCCAGCTGGGCCGCAGGATTCATGCCTGCTCAGCTGCCTGATAATCGCCAGCTGGGCCGCAGGATTCATGCCTGCTCAGCTGCCTGATAATCGCCAGCTGGGCCGCAGGATTCATGCCTGCTCAGCTGCCTGATAATCGCCAGCTGGGCCGCAGGATTCATGCCTGCTCAGCTGCCTGATAATCGCCAGCTGGGCCGCAGGATTCATGCCTGCTCAGCTGCCTGATAATCGCCAGCTGGGCCGCAGGATTCATGCCTGCTCAGCTGCCTGATAATCGCCAGCTGGGCCGCAGGATTCATGCCTGCTCAGCTGCCTGATAATCGCCAGCTGGGCCGCAGGATTCATGCCTGCTCAGCTGCCTGATAATCGCCAGCTGGGCCGCAGGATTCATGCCTGCTCAGCTGCCTGATAATCGCCAGCTGGGCCGCAGGATTCATGCCTGCTCAGCTGCCTGATAATCGCCAGCTGGGCCGCAGGATTCATGCCTGCTCAGCTGCCTGATAATCGCCAGCTGGGCCGCAGGATTCATGCCTGCTCAGCTGCCTGATAATCGCCAGCTGGGCCGCAGGATTCATGCCTGCTCAGCTGCCTGATAATCGCCAGCTGGGCCGCAGGATTCATGCCTGCTCAGCTGCTTGATTCTTGTCTGCTGAGGCACATGATCCGTGCAGGAGAGCTACCTGATCAGCACATGAGCAGTCACATGATCAGCGCCTCTCAGTCACCTGATCACTGCATGACAGGCACGTGATCAGTGCCTGCTGAGGTGCGGGATCAGCGCCTGCTCAGCTGCCTGATAATCGTCAGCTGGGCCGCAGGATTCATGCCTGCTCAGCTGCCTGATAATCGCCAGCTGGGCCGCAGGATTCATGCCTGCTCAGCTGCCTGATTCTTTTCTGCTGAGGCACATGATCCGTGCAGGAGAGCTGCCTGATCAGCACATGAGCAGTCACATGATCAGCGCCTCTCAGTCACCTGATCACTGCATGACAGGCACGTGATCAGTGCCTGCTGAGGTGCGGGATCAGCGCCTGCTCAGCTGCCTGATAATCGCCAGCTGGGCCGCAGGATTCATGCCTGCTCAGCTGCCTGATAATCGCCAGCTGGGCCGCAGGATTCATGCCTGCTCAGCTGCCTGATAATCGCCAGCTGGGCCGCAGGATTCATGCCTGCTCAGCTGCCTGATAATCGCCAGCTGGGCCGCAGGATTCATGCCTGCTCAGCTGCTTGATTCTTGCCTGCTGAGGCACATGATCCGTGCAGGAGAGCTACCTGATCAGCACATGAGCAGTCACATGATCAGCGCCTCTCAGTCACCTGATCACTGCATGACAGGCACGTGATCAGTGCCTGCTGAGGTGCGGGATCAGCGCCTGCTCAGCTGCCTGATAATCGCCAGCTGGGCCGCAGGATTCATGCCTGCTCAGCTGCCTGATAATCGCCAGCTGGGCCGCAGGATTCATGCCTGCTCAGCTGCCTGATAATCGCCAGCTGGGCCGCAGGATTCATGCCTGCTCAGCTGCCTGATAATCGCCAGCTGGGCCGCAGGATTCATGCCTGCTCAGCTGCCTGATAATCGCCAGCTGGGCCGCAGGATTCATGCCTGCTCAGCTGCCTGATAATCGCCAGCTGGGCCGCAGGATTCATGCCTGCTCAGCTGCCTGATAATCGCCAGCTGGGCCGCAGGATTCATGCCTGCTCAGCTGCCTGATAATCGCCAGCTGGGCCGCAGGATTCATGCCTGCTCAGCTGCCTGATAATCGCCAGCTGGGCCGCAGGATTCATGCCTGCTCAGCTGCCTGATAATCGCCAGCTGGGCCGCAGGATTCATGCCTGCTCAGCTGCCTGATAATCGCCAGCTGGGCCGCAGGATTCATGCCTGCTCAGCTGCCTGATAATCGCCAGCTGGGCCGCAGGATTCATGCCTGCTCAGCTGCCTGATAATCGCCAGCTGG
This sequence comes from Bos javanicus, assembly GCF_032452875.1. Taxonomy (NCBI): domain Eukaryota; kingdom Metazoa; phylum Chordata; class Mammalia; order Artiodactyla; family Bovidae; genus Bos; species Bos javanicus. The sequence continues at coordinate 178,222 of NW_026893948.1, forward strand.
GCCGCAGGATTCATGCCTGCTCAGCTGCCTGATAATCGCCAGCTGGGCCGCAGGATTCATGCCTGCTCAGCTGCCTGATAATCGCCAGCTGGGCCGCAGGATTCATGCCTGCTCAGCTGCCTGATAATCGCCAGCTGGGCCGCAGGATTCATGCCTGCTCAGCTGCCTGATAATCGCCAGCTGGGCCGCAGGATTCATGCCTGCTCAGCTGCCTGATAATCGCCAGCTGGGCCGCAGGATTCATGCCTGCTCAGCTGCCTGATAATCGCCAGCTGGGCCGCAGGATTCATGCCTGCTCAGCTGCCTGATAATCGCCAGCTGGGCCGCAGGATTCATGCCTGCTCAGCTGCTTGATTCTTGCCTGCTGAGGCACATGATCCGTGCAGGAGAGCTACCTGATCAGCACATGAGCAGTCACATGATCAGCGCCTCTCAGTCACCTGATCACTGCATGACAGGCACGTGATCAGTGCCTGCTGAGGTGCGGGATCAGCGCCTGCTCAGCTGCCTGATAATCGCCAGCTGGGCCGCAGGATTCATGCCTGCTCAGCTGCCTGATAATCGCCAGCTGGGCCGCAGGATTCATGCCTGCTCAGCTGCTTGATTCTTGCCTGCTGAGGCACATGATCCGTGCAGGAGAGCTACCTGATCAGCACATGAGCAGTCACATGATCAGCGCCTCTCAGTCACCTGATCACTGCATGACAGGCACGTGATCAGTGCCTGCTGAGGTGCGGGATCAGCGCCTGCTCAGCTGCCTGATAATCGCCAGCTGGGCCGCAGGATTCATGCCTGCTCAGCTGCCTGATAATCGCCAGCTGGGCCGCAGGATTCATGCCTGCTCAGCTGCCTGATAATCGCCAGCTGGGCCGCAGGATTCATGCCTGCTCAGCTGCCTGATAATCGCCAGCTGGGCCGCAGGATTCATGCCTGCTCAGCTGCCTGATAATCGCCAGCTGGGCCGCAGGATTCATGCCTGCTCAGCTGCCTGATAATCGCCAGCTGGGCCGCAGGATTCATGCCTGCTCAGCTGCCTGATAATCGCCAGCTGGGCCGCAGGATTCATGCCTGCTCAGCTGCTTGATTCTTGCCTGCTGAGGCACATGATCCGTGCAGGAGAGCTACCTGATCAGCACATGAGCAGTCACATGATCAGCGCCTCTCAGTCACCTGATCACTGCATGACAGGCACGTGATCAGTGCCTGCTGAGGTGCGGGATCAGCGCCTGCTCAGCTGCCTGATAATCGCCAGCTGGGCCGCAGGATTCATGCCTGCTCAGCTGCCTGATAATCGCCAGCTGGGCCGCAGGATTCATGCCTGCTCAGCTGCCTGATAATCGCCAGCTGGGCCGCAGGATTCATGCCTGCTCAGCTGCCTGATAATCGCCAGCTGGGCCGCAGGATTCATGCCTGCTCAGCTGCCTGATAATCGCCAGCTGGGCCGCAGGATTCATGCCTGCTCAGCTGCCTGATAATCGCCAGCTGGGCCGCAGGATTCATGCCTGCTCAGCTGCCTGATAATCGCCAGCTGGGCCGCAGGATTCATGCCTGCTCAGCTGCCTGATAATCGCCAGCTGGGCCGCAGGATTCATGCCTGCTCAGCTGCCTGATTCTTGCCAGCTGGGCACATGATCCATGCTGCTCAGCTGCCTGATCAGCACATGAGCAGTCACATGATCAGCCTGCTCAGTCACCTGATCAGTGCCAGCTGGGTGCGGATTCATGCCTGCTCAGCTGCCTGATAATCGCCAGCTGGGCCGCAGGATTCATGCCTGCTCAGCTGCCTGATAATCGCCAGCTGGGCCGCAGGATTCATGCCTGCTCAGCTGCTTGATTCTTGCCTGCTGAGGCACATGATCCGTGCAGGAGAGCTACCTGATCAGCACATGAGCAGTCACATGATCAGCGCCTCTCAGTCACCTGATCACTGCATGACAGGCACGTGATCAGTGCCTGCTGAGGTGCGGGATCAGCGCCTGCTCAGCTGCCTGATAATCGCCAGCTGGGCCGCAGGATTCATGCCTGCTCAGCTGCCTGATAATCGCCAGCTGGGCCGCAGGATTCATGCCTGCTCAGCTGCCTGATAATCGCCAGCTGGGCCGCAGGATTCATGCCTGCTCAGCTGCCTGATAATCGCCAGCTGGGCCGCAGGATTCATGCCTGCTCAGCTGCCTGATAATCGCCAGCTGGGCCGCAGGATTCATGCCTGCTCAGCTGCCTGATAATCGCCAGCTGGGCCGCAGGATTCATGCCTGCTCAGCTGCCTGATAATCGCCAGCTGGGCCGCAGGATTCATGCCTGCTCAGCTGCCTGATAATCGCCAGCTGGGCCGCAGGATTCATGCCTGCTCAGCTGCCTGATAATCGCCAGCTGGGCCGCAGGATTCATGCCTGCTCAGCTGCCTGATAATCGCCAGCTGGGCCGCAGGATTCATGCCTGCTCAGCTGCTTGATTCTTGCCTGCTGAGGCACATGATCCGTGCAGGAGAGCTACCTGATCAGCACATGAGCAGTCACATGATCAGCGCCTCTCAGTCACCTGATCACTGCATGACAGGCACGTGATCAGTGCCTGCTGAGGTGCGGGATCAGCGCCTGCTCAGCTGCCTGATAATCGCCAGCTGGGCCGCAGGATTCATGCCTGCTCAGCTGCCTGATAATCGCCAGCTGGGCCGCAGGATTCATGCCTGCTCAGCTGCCTGATAATCGCCAGCTGGGCCGCAGGATTCATGCCTGCTCAGCTGCCTGATAATCGCCAGCTGGGCCGCAGGATTCATGCCTGCTCAGCTGCCTGATAATCGCCAGCTGGGCCGCAGGATTCATGCCTGCTCAGCTGCCTGATAATCGCCAGCTGGGCCGCAGGATTCATGCCTGCTCAGCTGCCTGATAATCGCCAGCTGGGCCGCAGGATTCATGCCTGCTCAGCTGCCTGATAATCGCCAGCTGGGCCGCAGGATTCATGCCTGCTCAGCTGCCTGATAATCGCCAGCTGGGCCGCAGGATTCATGCCTGCTCAGCTGCCTGATAATCGCCAGCTGGGCCGCAGGATTCATGCCTGCTCAGCTGCTTGATTCTTGCCTGCTGAGGCACATGATCCGTGCAGGAGAGCTACCTGATCAGCACATGAGCAGTCACATGATCAGCGCCTCTCAGTCACCTGATCACTGCATGACAGGCACGTGATCAGTGCCTGCTGAGGTGCGGGATCAGCGCCTGCTCAGCTGCCTGATAATCGCCAGCTGGGCCGCAGGATTCATGCCTGCTCAGCTGCCTGATAATCGCCAGCTGGGCCGCAGGATTCATGCCTGCTCAGCTGCCTGATAATCGCCAGCTGGGCCGCAGGATTCATGCCTGCTCAGCTGCCTGATAATCGCCAGCTGGGCCGCAGGATTCATGCCTGCTCAGCTGCCTGATAATCGCCAGCTGGGCCGCAGGATTCATGCCTGCTCAGCTGCCTGATAATCGCCAGCTGGGCCGCAGGATTCATGCCTGCTCAGCTGCCTGATAATCGCCAGCTGGGCCGCAGGATTCATGCCTGCTCAGCTGCCTGATAATCGCCAGCTGGGCCGCAGGATTCATGCCTGCTCAGCTGCCTGATAATCGCCAGCTGGGCCGCAGGATTCATGCCTGCTCAGCTGCCTGATAATCGCCAGCTGGGCCGCAGGATTCATGCCTGCTCAGCTGCCTGATAATCGCCAGCTGGGCCGCAGGATTCATGCCTGCTCAGCTGCCTGATAATCGCCAGCTGGGCCGCAGGATTCATGCCTGCTCAGCTGCCTGATAATCGCCAGCTGGGCCGCAGGATTCATGCCTGCTCAGCTGCCTGATAATCGCCAGCTGGGCCGCAGGATTCATGCCTGCTCAGCTGCCTGATAATCGCCAGCTGGGCCGCAGGATTCATGCCTGCTCAGCTGCCTGATAATCGCCAGCTGGGCCGCAGGATTCATGCCTGCTCAGCTGCCTGATAATCGCCAGCTGGGCCGCAGGATTCATGCCTGCTCAGCTGCCTGATAATCGCCAGCTGGGCCGCAGGATTCATGCCTGCTCAGCTGCCTGATAATCGCCAGCTGGGCCGCAGGATTCATGCCTGCTCAGCTGCCTGATAATCGCCAGCTGGGCCGCAGGATTCATGCCTGCTCAGCTGCTTGATTCTTGCCTGCTGAGGCACATGATCCGTGCAGGAGAGCTACCTGATCAGCACATGAGCAGTCACATGATCAGCGCCTCTCAGTCACCTGATCACTGCATGACAGGCACGTGATCAGTGCCTGCTGAGGTGCGGGATCAGCGCCTGCTCAGCTGCCTGATAATCGCCAGCTGGGCCGCAGGATTCATGCCTGCTCAGCTGCCTGATAATCGCCAGCTGGGCCGCAGGATTCATGCCTGCTCAGCTGCCTGATTCTTGCCTGCTGAGGCACATGATCCGTGCAGGAGAGCTACCTGATCAGCACATGAGCAGTCACATGATCAGCGCCTCTCAGTCACCTGATCACTGCATGACAGGCACGTGATCAGTGCCTGCTGAGGTGCGGGATCAGCGCCTGCTCAGCTGCCTGATAATCGCCAGCTGGGCCGCAGGATTCATGCCTGCTCAGCTGCCTGATAATCGCCAGCTGGGCCGCAGGATTCATGCCTGCTCAGCTGCCTGATAATCGCCAGCTGGGCCGCAGGATTCATGCCTGCTCAGCTGCCTGATAATCGCCAGCTGGGCCGCAGGATTCATGCCTGCTCAGCTGCCTGATAATCGCCAGCTGGGCCGCAGGATTCATGCCTGCTCAGCTGCCTGATAATCGCCAGCTGGGCCGCAGGATTCATGCCTGCTCAGCTGCCTGATAATCGCCAGCTGGGCCGCAGGATTCATGCCTGCTCAGCTGCTTGATTCTTGCCTGCTGAGGCACATGATCCGTGCAGGAGAGCTACCTGATCAGCACATGAGCAGTCACATGATCAGCGCCTCTCAGTCACCTGATCACTGCATGACAGGCACGTGATCAGTGCCTGCTGAGGTGCGGGATCAGCGCCTGCTCAGCTGCCTGATAATCGCCAGCTGGGCCGCAGGATTCATGCCTGCTCAGCTGCCTGATAATCGCCAGCTGGGCCGCAGGATTCATGCCTGCTCAGCTGCCTGATAATCGCCAGCTGGGCCGCAGGATTCATGCCTGCTCAGCTGCCTGATAATCGCCAGCTGGGCCGCAGGATTCATGCCTGCTCAGCTGCCTGATAATCGCCAGCTGGGCCGCAGGATTCATGCCTGCTCAGCTGCCTGATAATCGCCAGCTGGGCCGCAGGATTCATGCCTGCTCAGCTGCCTGATAATCGCCAGCTGGGCCGCAGGATTCATGCCTGCTCAGCTGCCTGATAATCGCCAGCTGGGCCGCAGGATTCATGCCTGCTCAGCTGCCTGATTCTTGCCTGCTGAGGCACATGATCCGTGCAGGAGAGCTGCCTGATCAGCACATGAGCAGTCACATGATCATGCCTGCTCAGTGCCTGATCAGTGCCAGCTGGGTGCGGATTCATGCCTGCTCAGCTGCCTGATAATCGCCAGCTGGGCCGCAGGATTCATGCCTGCTCAGCTGCCTGATAATCGCCAGCTGGGCCGCAGGATTCATGCCTGCTCAGCTGCTGATTCTTGCCTGCTGAGGCACATGATCCGTGCAGGAGAGCTACCTGATCAGCACATGAGCAGTCACATGATCAGCGCCTCTCAGTCACCTGATCACTGCATGACAGGCACGTGATCAGTGCCTGCTGAGGTGCGGGATCAGCGCCTGCTCAGCTGCCTGATAATCGCCAGCTGGGCCGCAGGATTCATGCCTGCTCAGCTGCCTGATAATCGCCAGCTGGGCCGCAGGATTCATGCCTGCTCAGCTGCCTGATAATCGCCAGCTGGGCCGCAGGATTCATGCCTGCTCAGCTGCCTGATAATCGCCAGCTGGGCCGCAGGATTCATGCCTGCTCAGCTGCCTGATAATCGCCAGCTGGGCCGCAGGATTCATGCCTGCTCAGCTGCCTGATAATCGCCAGCTGGGCCGCAGGATTCATGCCTGCTCAGCTGCCTGATAATCGCCAGCTGGGCCGCAGGATTCATGCCTGCTCAGCTGCCTGATAATCGCCAGCTGGGCCGCAGGATTCATGCCTGCTCAGCTGCCTGATAATCGCCAGCTGGGCCGCAGGATTCATGCCTGCTCAGCTGCCTGATAATCGCCAGCTGGGCCGCAGGATTCATGCCTGCTCAGCTGCTTGATTCTTGCCTGCTGAGGCACATGATCCGTGCAGGAGAGCTACCTGATCAGCACATGAGCAGTCACATGATCAGCGCCTCTCAGTCACCTGATCACTGCATGACAGGCACGTGATCAGTGCCTGCTGAGGTGCGGGATCAGCGCCTGCTCAGCTGCCTGATAATCGCCAGCTGGGCCGCAGGATTCATGCCTGCTCAGCTGCCTGATAATCGCCAGCTGGGCCGCAGGATTCATGCCTGCTCAGCTGCCTGATAATCGCCAGCTGGGCCGCAGGATTCATGCCTGCTCAGCTGCCTGATAATCGCCAGCTGGGCCGCAGGATTCATGCCTGCTCAGCTGCCTGATAATCGCCAGCTGGGCCGCAGGATTCATGCCTGCTCAGCTGCCTGATAATCGCCAGCTGGGCCGCAGGATTCATGCCTGCTCAGCTGCCTGATAATCGCCAGCTGGGCCGCAGGATTCATGCCTGCTCAGCTGCCTGATAATCGCCAGCTGGGCCGCAGGATTCATGCCTGCTCAGCTGCCTGATAATCGCCAGCTGGGCCGCAGGATTCATGCCTGCTCAGCTGCCTGATAATCGCCAGCTGGGCCGCAGGATTCATGCCTGCTCAGCTGCTTGATTCTTGCCTGCTGAGGCACATGATCCGTGCAGGAGAGCTACCTGATCAGCACATGAGCAGTCACATGATCAGCGCCTCTCAGTCACCTGATCACTGCATGACAGGCACGTGATCAGTGCCTGCTGAGGTGCGGGATCAGCGCCTGCTCAGCTGCCTGATAATCGCCAGCTGGGCCGCAGGATTCATGCCTGCTCAGCTGCCTGATAATCGCCAGCTGGGCCGCAGGATTCATGCCTGCTCAGCTGCCTGATAATCGCCAGCTGGGCCGCAGGATTCATGCCTGCTCAGCTGCCTGATAATCGCCAGCTGGGCCGCAGGATTCATGCCTGCTCAGCTGCCTGATAATCGCCAGCTGGGCCGCAGGATTCATGCCTGCTCAGCTGCCTGATAATCGCCAGCTGGGCCGCAGGATTCATGCCTGCTCAGCTGCCTGATAATCGCCAGCTGGGCCGCAGGATTCATGCCTGCTCAGCTGCCTGATAATCGCCAGCTGGGCCGCAGGATTCATGCCTGCTCAGCTGCCTGATAATCGCCAGCTGGGCCGCAGGATTCATGCCTGCTCAGCTGCCTGATAATCGCCAGCTGGGCCGCAGGATTCATGCCTGCTCAGCTGCCTGATAATCGCCAGCTGGGCCGCAGGATTCATGCCTGCTCAGCTGCCTGATAATCGCCAGCTGGGCCGCAGGATTCATGCCTGCTCAGCTGCCTGATAATCGCCAGCTGGGCCGCAGGATTCATGCCTGCTCAGCTGCCTGATAATCGCCAGCTGGGCCGCAGGATTCATGCCTGCTCAGCTGCCTGATAATCGCCAGCTGGGCCGCAGGATTCATGCCTGCTCAGCTGCCTGATAATCGCCAGCTGGGCCGCAGGATTCATGCCTGCTCAGCTGCCTGATAATCGCCAGCTGGGCCGCAGGATTCATGCCTGCTCAGCTGCCTGATAATCGCCAGCTGGGCCGCAGGATTCATGCCTGCTCAGCTGCTTGATTCTTGCCTGCTGAGGCACATGATCCGTGCAGGAGAGCTACCTGATCAGCACATGAGCAGTCACATGATCAGCGCCTCTCAGTCACCTGATCACTGCATGACAGGCACGTGATCAGTGCCTGCTGAGGTGCGGGATCAGCGCCTGCTCAGCTGCCTGATAATCGCCAGCTGGGCCGCAGGATTCATGCCTGCTCAGCTGCCTGATAATCGCCAGCTGGGCCGCAGGATTCATGCCTGCTCAGCTGCCTGATAATCGCCAGCTGGGCCGCAGGATTCATGCCTGCTCAGCTGCCTGATAATCGCCAGCTGGGCCGCAGGATTCATGCCTGCTCAGCTGCCTGATAATCGCCAGCTGGGCCGCAGGATTCATGCCTGCTCAGCTGCCTGATAATCGCCAGCTGGGCCGCAGGATTCATGCCTGCTCAGCTGCCTGATAATCGCCAGCTGGGCCGCAGGATTCATGCCTGCTCAGCTGCTTGATTCTTGCCTGCTGAGGCACATGATCCGTGCAGGAGAGCTACCTGATCAGCACATGAGCAGTCACATGATCAGCGCCTCTCAGTCACCTGATCACTGCATGACAGGCACGTGATCAGTGCCTGCTGAGCTGCGGGATCAGCGCCTGCTCAGCTGCCTGATAATCGCCAGCTGGGCCGCAGGATTCATGCCTGCTCAGCTGCCTGATAATCGCCAGCTGGGCCGCAGGATTCATGCCTGCTCAGCTGCCTGATAATCGCCAGCTGGGCCGCAGGATTCATGCCTGCTCAGCTGCCTGATAATCGCCAGCTGGGCCGCAGGATTCATGCCTGCTCAGCTGCCTGATAATCGCCAGCTGGGCCGCAGGATTCATGCCTGCTCAGCTGCCTGATAATCGCCAGCTGGGCCGCAGGATTCATGCCTGCTCAGCTGCCTGATAATCGCCAGCTGGGCCGCAGGATTCATGCCTGCTCAGCTGCTTGATTCTTGCCTGCTGAGGCACATGATCCGTGCAGGAGAGCTACCTGATCAGCACATGAGCAGTCACATGATCAGCGCCTCTCAGTCACCTGATCACTGCATGACAGGCACGTGATCAGTGCCTGCTGAGGTGCGGGATCAGCGCCTGCTCAGCTGCCTGATAATCGCCAGCTGGGCCGCAGGATTCATGCCTGCTCAGCTGCCTGATAATCGCCAGCTGGGCCGCAGGATTCATGCCTGCTCAGCTGCTTGATTCTTGCCTGCTGAGGCACATGATCCGTGCAGGAGAGCTACCTGATCAGCACATGAGCAGTCACATGATCAGCGCCTCTCAGTCACCTGATCACTGCATGACAGGCACGTGATCAGTGCCTGCTGAGGTGCGGGATCAGCGCCTGCTCAGCTGCCTGATAATCGCCAGCTGGGCCGCAGGATTCATGCCTGCTCAGCTGCCTGATAATCGCCAGCTGGGCCGCAGGATTCATGCCTGCTCAGCTGCCTGATAATCGCCAGCTGGGCCGCAGGATTCATGCCTGCTCAGCTGCCTGATAATCGCCAGCTGGGCCGCAGGATTCATGCCTGCTCAGCTGCCTGATAATCGCCAGCTGGGCCGCAGGATTCATGCCTGCTCAGCTGCCTGATAATCGCCAGCTGGGCCGCAGGATTCATGCCTGCTCAGCTGCCTGATAATCGCCAGCTGGGCCGCAGGATTCATGCCTGCTCAGCTGCTTGATTCTTGCCTGCTGAGGCACATGATCCGTGCAGGAGAGCTACCTGATCAGCACATGAGCAGTCACATGATCAGCGCCTCTCAGTCACCTGATCACTGCATGACAGGCACGTGATCAGTGCCTGCTGAGGTGCGGGATCAGCGCCTGCTCAGCTGCCTGATAATCGCCAGCTGGGCCGCAGGATTCATGCCTGCTCAGCTGCCTGATAATCGCCAGCTGGGCCGCAGGATTCATGCCTGCTCAGCTGCCTGATAATCGCCAGCTGGGCCGCAGGATTCATGCCTGCTCAGCTGCCTGATAATCGCCAGCTGGGCCGCAGGATTCATGCCTGCTCAGCTGCCTGATAATCGCCAGCTGGGCCGCAGGATTCATGCCTGCTCAGCTGCCTGATAATCGCCAGCTGGGCCGCAGGATTCATGCCTGCTCAGCTGCCTGATAATCGCCAGCTGGGCCGCAGGATTCATGCCTGCTCAGCTGCCTGATAATCGCCAGCTGGGCCGCAGGATTCATGCCTGCTCAGCTGCCTGATAATCGCCAGCTGGGCCGCAGGATTCATGCCTGCTCAGCTGCCTGATAATCGCCAGCTGGGCCGCAGGATTCATGCCTGCTCAGCTGCCTGATAATCGCCAGCTGGGCCGCAGGATTCATGCCTGCTCAGCTGCCTGATAATCGCCAGCTGGGCCGCAGGATTCATGCCTGCTCAGCTGCCTGATAATCGCCAGCTGGGCCGCAGGATTCATGCCTGCTCAGCTGCCTGATAATCGCCAGCTGGGCCGCAGGATTCATGCCTGCTCAGCTGCCTGATAATCGCCAGCTGGGCCGCAGGATTCATGCCTGCTCAGCTGCCTGATAATCGCCAGCTGGGCCGCAGGATTCATGCCTGCTCAGCTGCTTGATTCTTGCCTGCTGAGGCACATGATCCGTGCAGGAGAGCTACCTGATCAGCACATGAGCAGTCACATGATCAGCGCCTCTCAGTCACCTGATCACTGCATGACAGGCACGTGATCAGTGCCTGCTGAGGTGCGGGATCAGCGCCTGCTCAGCTGCCTGAAAATCGCCAGCTGGGCCGCAGGATTCATGCCTGCTCAGCTGCCTGATAATCGCCAGCTGGGCCGCAGGATTCATGCCTGCTCAGCTGCTTGATTCTTGCCTGCTGAGGCACATGATCCGTGCAGGAGAGCTACCTGATCAGCACATGAGCAGTCACATGATCAGCGCCTCTCAGTCACCTGATCACTGCATGACAGGCACGTGATCAGTGCCTGCTGAGGTGCGGGATCAGCGCCTGCTCAGCTGCCTGATAATCGCCAGCTGGGCCGCAGGATTCATGCCTGCTCAGCTGCCTGATAATCGCCAGCTGGGCCGCAGGATTCATGCCTGCTCAGCTGCCTGATAATCGCCAGCTGGGCCGCAGGATTCATGCCTGCTCAGCTGCCTGATAATCGCCAGCTGGGCCGCAGGATTCATGCCTGCTCAGCTGCCTGATAATCGCCAGCTGGGCCGCAGGATTCATGCCTGCTCAGCTGCCTGATAATCGCCAGCTGGGCCGCAGGATTCATGCCTGCTCAGCTGCCTGATAATCGCCAGCTGGGCCGCAGGATTCATGCCTGCTCAGCTGCTTGATTCTTGCCTGCTGAGGCACATGATCCGTGCAGGAGAGCTACCTGATCAGCACATGAGCAGTCACATGATCAGCGCCTCTCAGTCACCTGATCACTGCATGACAGGCACGTGATCAGTGCCTGCTGAGGTGCGGGATCAGCGCCTGCTCAGCTGCCTGATAATCGCCAGCTGGGCCGCAGGATTCATGCCTGCTCAGCTGCCTGATAATCGCCAGCTGGGCCGCAGGATTCATGCCTGCTCAGCTGCCTGATAATCGCCAGCTGGGCCGCAGGATTCATGCCTGCTCAGCTGCCTGATAATCGCCAGCTGGGCCGCAGGATTCATGCCTGCTCAGCTGCCTGATAATCGCCAGCTGGGCCGCAGGATTCATGCCTGCTCAGCTGCCTGATAATCGCCAGCTGGGCCGCAGGATTCATGCCTGCTCAGCTGCCTGATAATCGCCAGCTGGGCCGCAGGATTCATGCCTGCTCAGCTGCCTGATTCTTGCCTGCTGGGCACATGATCCGTGCAGGAGAGCTGCCTGATCAGCACATGAGCAGTCACATGATCATGCCTGCTCAGCACCTGATCAGTGCCAGCTGGGTGCAGGATTCATGCCTGCTCAGCTGCCTGATAATCGCCAGCTGGGCCGCAGGATTCATGCCTGCTCAGCTGCCTGATAATCGCCAGCTGGGCCGCAGGATTCATGCCTGCTCAGCTGCTTGATTCTTGCCTGCTGAGGCACATGATCCGTGCAGGAGAGCTACCTGATCAGCACATGAGCAGTCACATGATCAGCGCCTCTCAGTCACCTGATCACTGCATGACAGGCACGTGATCAGTGCCTGCTGAGGTGCGGGATCAGCGCCTGCTCAGCTGCCTGATAATCGCCAGCTGGGCCGCAGGATTCATGCCTGCTCAGCTGCCTGATAATCGCCAGCTGGGCCGCAGGATTCATGCCTGCTCAGCTGCCTGATAATCGCCAGCTGGGCCGCAGGATTCATGCCTGCTCAGCTGCCTGATAATCGCCAGCTGGGCCGCAGGATTCATGCCTGCTCAGCTGCCTGATAATCGCCAGCTGGGCCGCAGGATTCATGCCTGCTCAGCTGCCTGATAATCGCCAGCTGGGCCGCAGGATTCATGCCTGCTCAGCTGCCTGATAATCGCCAGCTGGGCCGCAGGATTCATGCCTGCTCAGCTGCCTGATAATCGCCAGCTGGGCCGCAGGATTCATGCCTGCTCAGCTGCCTGATAATCGCCAGCTGGGCCGCAGGATTCATGCCTGCTCAGCTGCCTGATAACCGCCAGCTGGGCCGCAGGATTCATGCCTGCTCAGCTGCCTGATAATCGCCAGCTGGGCCGCAGGATTCATGCCTGCTCAGCTGCCTGATAATCGCCAGCTGGGCCGCAGGATTCATGCCTGCTCAGCTGCCTGATAATCGCCAGCTGGGCCGCAGGATTCATGCCTGCTCAGCTGCCTGATAATCGCCAGCTGGGCCGCAGGATTCATGCCTGCTCAGCTGCCTGATAATCGCCAGCTGGGCCGCAGGATTCATGCCTGCTCAGCTGCCTGATAATCGCCAGCTGGGCCGCAGGATTCATGCCTGCTCAGCTGCCTGATAATCGCCAGCTGGGCCGCAGGATTCATGCCTGCTCAGCTGCCTGATAATCGCCAGCTGGGCCGCAGGATTCATGCCTGCTCAGCTGCCTGATAATCGCCAGCTGGGCCGCAGGATTCATGCCTGCTCAGCTGCCTGATAATCGCCAGCTGGGCCGCAGGATTCATGCCTGCTCAGCTGCCTGATAATCGCCAGCTGGGCCGCAGGATTCATGCCTGCTCAGCTGCTTGATTCTTGCCTGCTGAGGCACATGATCCGTGCAGGAGAGCTACCTGATCAGCACATGAGCAGTCACATGATCAGCGCCTCTCAGTCACCTGATCACTGCATGACAGGCACGTGATCAGTGCCTGCTGAGGTGCGGGATCAGCGCCTGCTCAGCTGCCTGATAATCGCCAGCTGGGCCGCAGGATTCATGCCTGCTCAGCTGCCTGATAATCGCCAGCTGGGCCGCAGGATTCATGCCTGCTCAGCTGCCTGATAATCGCCAGCTGGGCCGCAGGATTCATGCCTGCTCAGCTGCCTGATAATCGCCAGCTGGGCCGCAGGATTCATGCCTGCTCAGCTGCCTGATAATCGCCAGCTGGGCCGCAGGATTCATGCCTGCTCAGCTGCCTGATAATCGCCAGCTGGGCCGCAGGATTCATGCCTGCTCAGCTGCCTGATAATCGCCAGCTGGGCCGCAGGATTCATGCCTGCTCAGCTGCTTGATTCTTGCCTGCTGAGGCACATGATCCGTGCAGGAGAGCTACCTGATCAGCACATGAGCAGTCACATGATCAGCGCCTCTCAGTCACCTGATCACTGCATGACAGGCACGTGATCAGTGCCTGCTGCGGGATCAGCGCCTGCTCAGCTGCCTGATAATCGCCAGCTGGGCCGCAGGATTCATGCCTGCTCAGCTGCCTGATAATCGCCAGCTGGGCCGCAGGATTCATGCCTGCTCAGCTGCTTGATTCTTGCCTGCTGAGGCACATGATCCGTGCAGGAGAGCTACCTGATCAGCACATGAGCAGTCACATGATCAGCGCCTCTCAGTCACCTGATCACTGCATGACAGGCACGTGATCAGTGCCTGCTGAGGTGCGGGATCAGCGCCTGCTCAGCTGCCTGATAATCGCCAGCTGGGCCGCAGGATTCATGCCTGCTCAGCTGCCTGATAATCGCCAGCTGGGCCGCAGGATTCATGCCTGCTCAGCTGCCTGATAATCGCCAGCTGGGCCGCAGGATTCATGCCTGCTCAGCTGCCTGATAATCGCCAGCTGGGCCGCAGGATTCATGCCTGCTCAGCTGCCTGATAATCGCCAGCTGGGCCGCAGGATTCATGCCTGCTCAGCTGCCTGATAATCGCCAGCTGGGCCGCAGGATTCATGCCTGCTCAGCTGCCTGATAATCGCCAGCTGGGCCGCAGGATTCATGCCTGCTCAGCTGCCTGATAATCGCCAGCTGGGCCGCAGGATTCATGCCTGCTCAGCTGCCTGATAATCGCCAGCTGGGCCGCAGGATTCATGCCTGCTCAGCTGCCTGATAATCGCCAGCTGGGCCGCAGGATTCATGCCTGCTCAGCTGCCTGATAATCGCCAGCTGGGCCGCAGGATTCATGCCTGCTCAGCTGCCTGATAACCGCCAGCTGGGCCGCAGGATTCATGCCTGCTCAGCTGCCTGATAATCGCCAGCTGGGCCGCAGGATTCATGCCTGCTCAGCTGCCTGATAATCGCCAGCTGGGCCGCAGGATTCATGCCTGCTCAGCTGCCTGATAATCGCCAGCTGGGCCGCAGGATTCATGCCTGCTCAGCTGCCTGATAATCGCCAGCTGGGCCGCAGGATTCATGCCTGCTCAGCTGCCTGATAATCGCCAGCTGGGCCGCAGGATTCATGCCTGCTCAGCTGCCTGATAATCGCCAGCTGGGCCGCAGGATTCATGCCTGCTCAGCTGCCTGATAATCGCCAGCTGGGCCGCAGGATTCATGCCTGCTCAGCTGCCTGATAATCGCCAGCTGGGCCGCAGGATTCATGCCTGCTCAGCTGCCTGATAATCGCCAGCTGGGCCGCAGGATTCATGCCTGCTCAGCTGCCTGATAATCGCCAGCTGGGCCGCAGGATTCATGCCTGCTCAGCTGCCTGATAATCGCCAGCTGGGCCGCAGGATTCATGCCTGCTCAGCTGCCTGATAATCGCCAGCTGGGCCGCAGGATTCATGCCTGCTCAGCTGCCTGATAATCGCCAGCTGGGCCGCAGGATTCATGCCTGCTCAGCTGCTTGATTCTTGCCTGCTGAGGCACATGATCCGTGCAGGAGAGCTACCTGATCAGCACATGAGCAGTCACATGATCAGCGCCTCTCAGTCACCTGATCACTGCATGACAGGCACGTGATCAGTGCCTGCTGAGGTGCGGGATCAGCGCCTGCTCAGCTGCCTGATAATCGCCAGCTGGGCCGCAGGATTCATGCCTGCTCAGCTGCCTGATAATCGCCAGCTGGGCCGCAGGATTCATGCCTGCTCAGCTGCCTGATAATCGCCAGCTGGGCCGCAGGATTCATGCCTGCTCAGCTGCCTGATAATCGCCAGCTGGGCCGCAGGATTCATGCCTGCTCAGCTGCCTGATAATCGCCAGCTGGGCCGCAGGATTCATGCCTGCTCAGCTGCCTGATAATCGCCAGCTGGGCCGCAGGATTCATGCCTGCTCAGCTGCCTGATAATCGCCAGCTGGGCCGCAGGATTCATGCCTGCTCAGCTGCCTGATTCTTGCCAGCTGAGGCACATGATCCGTGCAGGAGCTGCCTGATCAGCACATGAGCAGTCACATGATCAGCGCCTCTCAGTCACCTGATCAGTGCCAGCTGGGTGCGGATTCATGCCTGCTCAGCTGCCTGATAATCGCCAGCTGGGCCGCAGGATTCATGCCTGCTCAGCTGCCTGATAATCGCCAGCTGGGCCGCAGGATTCATGCCTGCTCAGCTGCTTGATTCTTGCCTGCTGAGGCACATGATCCGTGCAGGAGAGCTACCTGATCAGCACATGAGCAGTCACATGATCAGCGCCTCAGTCACCTGATCACTGCATGACAGGCACGTGATCAGTGCCTGCTGAGGTGCGGGATCAGCGCCTGCTCAGCTGCCTGATAATCGCCAGCTGGGCCGCAGGATTCATGCCTGCTCAGCTGCCTGATAATCGCCAGCTGGGCCGCAGGATTCATGCCTGCTCAGCTGCCTGATAATCGCCAGCTGGGCCGCAGGATTCATGCCTGCTCAGCTGCCTGATAATCGCCAGCTGGGCCGCAGGATTCATGCCTGCTCAGCTGCCTGATAATCGCCAGCTGGGCCGCAGGATTCATGCCTGCTCAGCTGCCTGATAATCGCCAGCTGGGCCGCAGGATTCATGCCTGCTCAGCTGCCTGATAATCGCCAGCTGGGCCGCAGGATTCATGCCTGCTCAGCTGCCTGATAATCGCCAGCTGGGCCGCAGGATTCATGCCTGCTCAGCTGCCTGATAATCGCCAGCTGGGCCGCAGGATTCATGCCTGCTCAGCTGCCTGATAATCGCCAGCTGGGCCGCAGGATTCATGCCTGCTCAGCTGCCTGATAATCGCCAGCTGGGCCGCAGGATTCATGCCTGCTCAGCTGCCTGATAATCGCCAGCTGGGCCGCAGGATTCATGCCTGCTCAGCTGCCTGATAATCGCCAGCTGGGCCGCAGGATTCATGCCTGCTCAGCTGCCTGATAATCGCCAGCTGGGCCGCAGGATTCATGCCTGCTCAGCTGCCTGATAATCGCCAGCTGGGCCGCAGGATTCATGCCTGCTCAGCTGCCTGATAATCGCCAGCTGGGCCGCAGGATTCATGCCTGCTCAGCTGCCTGATAATCGCCAGCTGGGCCGCAGGATTCATGCCTGCTCAGCTGCCTGATAATCGCCAGCTGGGCCGCAGGATTCATGCCTGCTCAGCTGCCTGATAATCGCCAGCTGGGCCGCAGGATTCATGCCTGCTCAGCTGCCTGATAATCGCCAGCTGGGCCGCAGGATTCATGCCTGCTCAGCTGCCTGATAATCGCCAGCTGGGCCGCAGGATTCATGCCTGCTCAGCTGCCTGATAATCGCCAGCTGGGCCGCAGGATTCATGCCTGCTCAGCTGCTTGATTCTTGCCTGCTGAGGCACATGATCCGTGCAGGAGAGCTACCTGATCAGCACATGAGCAGTCACATGATCAGCGCCTCTCAGTCACCTGATCACTGCATGACAGGCACGTGATCAGTGCCTGCTGAGGTGCGGGATCAGCGCCTGCTCAGCTGCCTGATAATCGCCAGCTGGGCCGCAGGATTCATGCCTGCTCAGCTGCCTGATAATCGCCAGCTGGGCCGCAGGATTCATGCCTGCTCAGCTGCTTGATTCTTGCCAGCTGAGGCACATGATCCGTGCAGGAGAGCTACCTGATCAGCACATGAGCAGTCACATGATCAGCGCCTCTCAGTCACCTGATCACTGCATGACAGGCACGTGATCAGTGCCTGCTGAGGTGCGGGATCAGCGCCTGCTCAGCTGCCTGATAATCGCCAGCTGGGCCGCAGGATTCATGCCTGCTCAGCTGCCTGATAATCGCCAGCTGGGCCGCAGGATTCATGCCTGCTCAGCTGCCTGATAATCGCCAGCTGGGCCGCAGGATTCATGCCTGCTCAGCTGCCTGATAATCGCCAGCTGGGCCGCAGGATTCATGCCTGCTCAGCTGCCTGATAATCGCCAGCTGGGCCGCAGGATTCATGCCTGCTCAGCTGCCTGATAATCGCCAGCTGGGCCGCAGGATTCATGCCTGCTCAGCTGCCTGATAATCGCCAGCTGGGCCGCAGGATTCATGCCTGCTCAGCTGCTTGATTCTTGCCTGCTGAGGCACATGATCCGTGCAGGAGAGCTACCTGATCAGCACATGAGCAGTCACATGATCAGCGCCTCTCAGTCACCTGATCACTGCATGACAGGCACGTGATCAGTGCCTGCTGAGGTGCGGGATCAGCGCCTGCTCAGCTGCCTGATAATCGCCAGCTGGGCCGCAGGATTCATGCCTGCTCAGCTGCCTGATAATCGCCAGCTGGGCCGCAGGATTCATGCCTGCTCAGCTGCCTGATAATCGCCAGCTGGGCCGCAGGATTCATGCCTGCTCAGCTGCCTGATAATCGCCAGCTGGGCCGCAGGATTCATGCCTGCTCAGCTGCCTGATAATCGCCAGCTGGGCCGCAGGATTCATGCCTGCTCAGCTGCCTGATAATCGCCAGCTGGGCCGCAGGATTCATGCCTGCTCAGCTGCCTGATAATCGCCAGCTGGGCCGCAGGATTCATGCCTGCTCAGCTGCCTGATAATCGCCAGCTGGGCCGCAGGATTCATGCCTGCTCAGCTGCCTGATAATCGCCAGCTGGGCCGCAGGATTCATGCCTGCTCAGCTGCCTGATAATCGCCAGCTGGGCCGCAGGATTCATGCCTGCTCAGCTGCCTGATAATCGCCAGCTGGGCCGCAGGATTCATGCCTGCTCAGCTGCCTGATAATCGCCAGCTGGGCCGCAGGATTCATGCCTGCTCAGCTGCCTGATAATCGCCAGCTGGGCCGCAGGATTCATGCCTGCTCAGCTGCCTGATAATCGCCAGCTGGGCCGCAGGATTCATGCCTGCTCAGCTGCCTGATAATCGCCAGCTGGGCCGCAGGATTCATGCCTGCTCAGCTGCCTGATAATCGCCAGCTGGGCCGCAGGATTCATGCCTGCTCAGCTGCTTGATTCTTGCCTGCTGAGGCACATGATCCGTGCAGGAGAGCTACCTGATCAGCACATGAGCAGTCACATGATCAGCGCCTCTCAGTCACCTGATCACTGCATGACAGGCACGTGATCAGTGCCTGCTGAGGTGCGGGATCAGCGCCTGCTCAGCCTGATAATCGCCAGCTGGGCCGCAGGATTCATGCCTGCTCAGCTGCCTGATAATCGCCAGCTGGGCCGCAGGATTCATGCCTGCTCAGCTGCCTGATTCTTGCCTGCTGAGGCACATGATCCGTGCAGGAGAGCTACCTGATCAGCACATGAGCAGTCACATGATCAGCGCCTCTCAGTCACCTGATCACTGCATGACAGGCACGTGATCAGTGCCTGCTGAGGTGCGGGATCATGCCTGCTCAGCTGCCTGATAATCGCCAGCTGGGCCGCAGGATTCATGCCTGCTCAGCTGCCTGATAATCGCCAGCTGGGCCGCAGGATTCATGCCTGCTCAGCTGCCTGATAATCGCCAGCTGGGCCGCAGGATTCATGCCTGCTCAGCTGCCTGATAATCGCCAGCTGGGCCGCAGGATTCATGCCTGCTCAGCTGCTTGATTCTTGCCTGCTGAGGCACATGATCCGTGCAGGAGAGCTACCTGATCAGCACATGAGCAGTCACATGATCAGCGCCTCTCAGTCACCTGATCACTGCATGACAGGCACGTGATCAGTGCCTGCTGAGGTGCGGGATCAGCGCCTGCTCAGCTGCCTGATAATCGCCAGCTGGGCCGCAGGATTCATGCCTGCTCAGCTGCCTGATAATCGCCAGCTGGGCCGCAGGATTCATGCCTGCTCAGCTGCCTGATAATCGCCAGCTGGGCCGCAGGATTCATGCCTGCTCAGCTGCCTGATAATCGCCAGCTGGGCCGCAGGATTCATGCCTGCTCAGCTGCCTGATAATCGCCAGCTGGGCCGCAGGATTCATGCCTGCTCAGCTGCCTGATAATCGCCAGCTGGGCCGCAGGATTCATGCCTGCTCAGCTGCCTGATAATCGCCAGCTGGGCCGCAGGATTCATGCCTGCTCAGCTGCCTGATAATCGCCAGCTGGGCCGCAGGATTCATGCCTGCTCAGCTGCCTGATAATCGCCAGCTGGGCCGCAGGATTCATGCCTGCTCAGCTGCCTGATAATCGCCAGCTGGGCCGCAGGATTCATGCCTGCTCAGCTGCCTGATAATCGCCAGCTGGGCCGCAGGATTCATGCCTGCTCAGCTGCCTGATAATCGCCAGCTGGGCCGCAGGATTCATGCCTGCTCAGCTGCCTGATAATCGCCAGCTGGGCCGCAGGATTCATGCCTGCTCAGCTGCCTGATAATCGCCAGCTGGGCCGCAGGATTCATGCCTGCTCAGCTGCCTGATAATCGCCAGCTGGGCCGCAGGATTCATGCCTGCTCAGCTGCCTGATAATCGCCAGCTGGGCCGCAGGATTCATGCCTGCTCAGCTGCCTGATTCTTGCCTGAGGCACATGATCCGTGCAGGAGAGCTGCCTGATCAGCACATGAGCAGTCACATGATCAGCGCCTCTCAGTCACCTGATCACTGCATGACAGGCACGTGATCAGTGCCTGCTGAGGTGCGGGATCATGCCTGCTCAGCTGCCTGATAATCGCCAGCTGGGCCGCAGGATTCATGCCTGCTCAGCTGCCTGATAATCGCCAGCTGGGCCGCAGGATTCATGCCTGCTCAGCTGCTTGATTCTTGCCTGCTGAGGCACATGATCCGTGCAGGAGAGCTACCTGATCAGCACATGAGCAGTCACATGATCAGCGCCTCTCAGTCACCTGATCACTGCATGACAGGCACGTGATCAGTGCCTGCTGAGGTGCGGGATCAGCGCCTGCTCAGCTGCCTGATAATCGCCAGCTGGGCCGCAGGATTCATGCCTGCTCAGCTGCCTGATAATCGCCAGCTGGGCCGCAGGATTCATGCCTGCTCAGCTGCCTGATAATCGCCAGCTGGGCCGCAGGATTCATGCCTGCTCAGCTGCCTGATAATCGCCAGCTGGGCCGCAGGATTCATGCCTGCTCAGCTGCCTGATAATCGCCAGCTGGGCCGCAGGATTCATGCCTGCTCAGCTGCCTGATAATCGCCAGCTGGGCCGCAGGATTCATGCCTGCTCAGCTGCCTGATAATCGCCAGCTGGGCCGCAGGATTCATGCCTGCTCAGCTGCTTGATTCTTGCCTGCTGAGGCACATGATCCGTGCAGGAGAGCTACCTGATCAGCACATGAGCAGTCACATGATCAGCGCCTCTCAGTCACCTGATCACTGCATGACAGGCACGTGATCAGTGCCTGCTGAGGTGCGGGATCAGCGCCTGCTCAGCTGCCTGATAATCGCCAGCTGGGCCGCAGGATTCATGCCTGCTCAGCTGCCTGATAATCGCCAGCTGGGCCGCAGGATTCATGCCTGCTCAGCTGCCTGATAATCGCCAGCTGGGCCGCAGGATTCATGCCTGCTCAGCTGCCTGATAATCGCCAGCTGGGCCGCAGGATTCATGCCTGCTCAGCTGCCTGATAATCGCCAGCTGGGCCGCAGGATTCATGCCTGCTCAGCTGCCTGATAATCGCCAGCTGGGCCGCAGGATTCATGCCTGCTCAGCTGCCTGATAATCGCCAGCTGGGCCGCAGGATTCATGCCTGCTCAGCTGCCTGATTCTTGCCTGCTGAGGCACATGATCCGTGCAGGAGAGCTGCCTGATCAGCACATGAGCAGTCACATGATCATGCCTCTCAGCTGCCTGATCAGTGCCAGCTGGGTGCAGGATTCATGCCTGCTCAGCTGCCTGATAATCGCCAGCTGGGCCGCAGGATTCATGCCTGCTCAGCTGCCTGATAATCGCCAGCTGGGCCGCAGGATTCATGCCTGCTCAGCTGCTTGATTCTTGCCTGCTGAGGCACATGATCCGTGCAGGAGAGCTACCTGATCAGCACATGAGCAGTCACATGATCAGCGCCTCTCAGTCACCTGATCACTGCATGACAGGCACGTGATCAGTGCCTGCTGAGGTGCGGGATCAGCGCCTGCTCAGCTGCCTGATAATCGCCAGCTGGGCCGCAGGATTCATGCCTGCTCAGCTGCCTGATAATCGCCAGCTGGGCCGCAGGATTCATGCCTGCTCAGCTGCCTGATAATCGCCAGCTGGGCCGCAGGATTCATGCCTGCTCAGCTGCCTGATAATCGCCAGCTGGGCCGCAGGATTCATGCCTGCTCAGCTGCCTGATAATCGCCAGCTGGGCCGCAGGATTCATGCCTGCTCAGCTGCCTGATAATCGCCAGCTGGGCCGCAGGATTCATGCCTGCTCAGCTGCCTGATAATCGCCAGCTGGGCCGCAGGATTCATGCCTGCTCAGCTGCCTGATAATCGCCAGCTGGGCCGCAGGATTCATGCCTGCTCAGCTGCCTGATAATCGCCAGCTGGGCCGCAGGATTCATGCCTGCTCAGCTGCCTGATAATCGCCAGCTGGGCCGCAGGATTCATGCCTGCTCAGCTGCCTGATAATCGCCAGCTGGGCCGCAGGATTCATGCCTGCTCAGCTGCCTGATAATCGCCAGCTGGGCCGCAGGATTCATGCCTGCTCAGCTGCCTGATAATCGCCAGCTGGGCCGCAGGATTCATGCCTGCTCAGCTGCCTGATAATCGCCAGCTGGGCCGCAGGATTCATGCCTGCTCAGCTGCCTGATAATCGCCAGCTGGGCCGCAGGATTCATGCCTGCTCAGCTGCCTGATAATCGCCAGCTGGGCCGCAGGATTCATGCCTGCTCAGCTGCCTGATAATCGCCAGCTGGGCCGCAGGATTCATGCCTGCTCAGCTGCCTGATAATCGCCAGCTGGGCCGCAGGATTCATGCCTGCTCAGCTGCCTGATAATCGCCAGCTGGGCCGCAGGATTCATGCCTGCTCAGCTGCCTGATAATCGCCAGCTGGGCCGCAGGATTCATGCCTGCTCAGCTGCCTGATAATCGCCAGCTGGGCCGCAGGATTCATGCCTGCTCAGCTGCTTGATTCTTGCCTGCTGAGGCACATGATCCGTGCAGGAGAGCTACCTGATCAGCACATGAGCAGTCACATGATCAGCGCCTCTCAGTCACCTGATCACTGCATGACAGGCACGTGATCAGTGCCTGCTGAGGTGCGGGATCAGCGCCTGCTCAGCTGCCTGATAATCGCCAGCTGGGCCGCAGGATTCATGCCTGCTCAGCTGCCTGATAATCGCCAGCTGGGCCGCAGGATTCATGCCTGCTCAGCTGCCTGATAATCGCCAGCTGGGCCGCAGGATTCATGCCTGCTCAGCTGCCTGATAATCGCCAGCTGGGCCGCAGGATTCATGCCTGCTCAGCTGCCTGATAATCGCCAGCTGGGCCGCAGGATTCATGCCTGCTCAGCTGCCTGATAATCGCCAGCTGGGCCGCAGGATTCATGCCTGCTCAGCTGCCTGATAATCGCCAGCTGGGCCGCAGGATTCATGCCTGCTCAGCTGCTTGATTCTTGCCTGCTGAGGCACATGATCCGTGCAGGAGAGCTACCTGATCAGCACATGAGCAGTCACATGATCAGCGCCTCTCAGTCACCTGATCACTGCATGACAGGCACGTGATCAGTGCCTGCTGAGGTGCGGGATCAGCGCCTGCTCAGCTGCCTGATAATCGCCAGCTGGGCCGCAGGATTCATGCCTGCTCAGCTGCCTGATAATCGCCAGCTGGGCCGCAGGATTCATGCCTGCTCAGCTGCTTGATTCTTGCCTGCTGAGGCACATGATCCGTGCAGGAGAGCTACCTGATCAGCACATGAGCAGTCACATGATCAGCGCCTCTCAGTCACCTGATCACTGCATGACAGGCACGTGATCAGTGCCTGCTGAGGTGCGGGATCAGCGCCTGCTCAGCTGCCTGATAATCGCCAGCTGGGCCGCAGGATTCATGCCTGCTCAGCTGCCTGATAATCGCCAGCTGGGCCGCAGGATTCATGCCTGCTCAGCTGCCTGATAATCGCCAGCTGGGCCGCAGGATTCATGCCTGCTCAGCTGCCTGATAATCGCCAGCTGGGCCGCAGGATTCATGCCTGCTCAGCTGCCTGATAATCGCCAGCTGGGCCGCAGGATTCATGCCTGCTCAGCTGCCTGATAATCGCCAGCTGGGCCGCAGGATTCATGCCTGCTCAGCTGCCTGATAATCGCCAGCTGGGCCGCAGGATTCATGCCTGCTCAGCTGCCTGATAATCGCCAGCTGGGCCGCAGGATTCATGCCTGCTCAGCTGCCTGATAATCGCCAGCTGGGCCGCAGGATTCATGCCTGCTCAGCTGCCTGATAATCGCCAGCTGGGCCGCAGGATTCATGCCTGCTCAGCTGCCTGATAATCGCCAGCTGGGCCGCAGGATTCATGCCTGCTCAGCTGCCTGATAATCGCCAGCTGGGCCGCAGGATTCATGCCTGCTCAGCTGCCTGATAATCGCCAGCTGGGCCGCAGGATTCATGCCTGCTCAGCTGCCTGATAATCGCCAGCTGGGCCGCAGGATTCATGCCTGCTCAGCTGCCTGATAATCGCCAGCTGGGCCGCAGGATTCATGCCTGCTCAGCTGCCTGATAATCGCCAGCTGGGCCGCAGGATTCATGCCTGCTCAGCTGCCTGATAATCGCCAGCTGGGCCGCAGGATTCATGCCTGCTCAGCTGCCTGATAATCGCCAGCTGGGCCGCAGGATTCATGCCTGCTCAGCTGCCTGATAATCGCCAGCTGGGCCGCAGGATTCATGCCTGCTCAGCTGCCTGATAATCGCCAGCTGGGCCGCAGGATTCATGCCTGCTCAGCTGCCTGATAATCGCCAGCTGGGCCGCAGGATTCATGCCTGCTCAGCTGCCTGATAATCGCCAGCTGGGCCGCAGGATTCATGCCTGCTCAGCTGCCTGATAATCGCCAGCTGGGCCGCAGGATTCATGCCTGCTCAGCTGCCTGATAATCGCCAGCTGGGCCGCAGGATTCATGCCTGCTCAGCTGCCTGATAATCGCCAGCTGGGCCGCAGGATTCATGCCTGCTCAGCTGCTTGATTCTTGCCTGCTGAGGCACATGATCCGTGCAGGAGAGCTACCTGATCAGCACATGAGCAGTCACATGATCAGCGCCTCTCAGTCACCTGATCACTGCATGACAGGCACGTGATCAGTGCCTGCTGAGGTGCGGGATCAGCGCCTGCTCAGCTGCCTGATAATCGCCAGCTGGGCCGCAGGATTCATGCCTGCTCAGCTGCCTGATAATCGCCAGCTGGGCCGCAGGATTCATGCCTGCTCAGCTGCCTGATAATCGCCAGCTGGGCCGCAGGATTCATGCCTGCTCAGCTGCCTGATAATCGCCAGCTGGGCCGCAGGATTCATGCCTGCTCAGCTGCCTGATAATCGCCAGCTGGGCCGCAGGATTCATGCCTGCTCAGCTGCCTGATAATCGCCAGCTGGGCCGCAGGATTCATGCCTGCTCAGCTGCCTGATAATCGCCAGCTGGGCCGCAGGATTCATGCCTGCTCAGCTGCCTGATTCTTGCCAGCTGGGCACATGATCCGTGCAGGAGAGCTGCCTGATCAGCACATGAGCAGTCACATGATCATGCCTGCTCAGCTGCCTGATCAGTGCCTGCTGGGTGCGGATTCATGCCTGCTCAGCTGCCTGATAATCGCCAGCTGGGCCGCAGGATTCATGCCTGCTCAGCTGCCTGATAATCGCCAGCTGGGCCGCAGGATTCATGCCTGCTCAGCTGCTTGATTCTTGCCTGCTGAGGCACATGATCCGTGCAGGAGAGCTACCTGATCAGCACATGAGCAGTCACATGATCAGCGCCTCTCAGTCACCTGATCACTGCATGACAGGCACGTGATCAGTGCCTGCTGAGGTGCGGGATCAGCGCCTGCTCAGCTGCCTGATAATCGCCAGCTGGGCCGCAGGATTCATGCCTGCTCAGCTGCCTGATAATCGCCAGCTGGGCCGCAGGATTCATGCCTGCTCAGCTGCCTGATAATCGCCAGCTGGGCCGCAGGATTCATGCCTGCTCAGCTGCCTGATAATCGCCAGCTGGGCCGCAGGATTCATGCCTGCTCAGCTGCCTGATAATCGCCAGCTGGGCCGCAGGATTCATGCCTGCTCAGCTGCCTGATAATCGCCAGCTGGGCCGCAGGATTCATGCCTGCTCAGCTGCCTGATAATCGCCAGCTGGGCCGCAGGATTCATGCCTGCTCAGCTGCCTGATAATCGCCAGCTGGGCCGCAGGATTCATGCCTGCTCAGCTGCCTGATAATCGCCAGCTGGGCCGCAGGATTCATGCCTGCTCAGCTGCCTGATAATCGCCAGCTGGGCCGCAGGATTCATGCCTGCTCAGCTGCCTGATAATCGCCAGCTGGGCCGCAGGATTCATGCCTGCTCAGCTGCCTGATAATCGCCAGCTGGGCCGCAGGATTCATGCCTGCTCAGCTGCCTGATAATCGCCAGCTGGGCCGCAGGATTCATGCCTGCTCAGCTGCCTGATAATCGCCAGCTGGGCCGCAGGATTCATGCCTGCTCAGCTGCCTGATAATCGCCAGCTGGGCCGCAGGATTCATGCCTGCTCAGCTGCCTGATAATCGCCAGCTGGGCCGCAGGATTCATGCCTGCTCAGCTGCCTGATAATCGCCAGCTGGGCCGCAGGATTCATGCCTGCTCAGCTGCCTGATAATCGCCAGCTGGGCCGCAGGATTCATGCCTGCTCAGCTGCCTGATAATCGCCAGCTGGGCCGCAGGATTCATGCCTGCTCAGCTGCCTGATAATCGCCAGCTGGGCCGCAGGATTCATGCCTGCTCAGCTGCCTGATAATCGCCAGCTGGGCCGCAGGATTCATGCCTGCTCAGCTGCCTGATAATCGCCAGCTGGGCCGCAGGATTCATGCCTGCTCAGCTGCTTGATTCTTGCCTGCTGAGGCACATGATCCGTGCAGGAGAGCTACCTGATCAGCACATGAGCAGTCACATGATCAGCGCCTCTCAGTCACCTGATCACTGCATGACAGGCACGTGATCAGTGCCTGCTGAGGTGCGGGATCAGCGCCTGCTCAGCTGCCTGATAATCGCCAGCTGGGCCGCAGGATTCATGCCTGCTCAGCTGCCTGATAATCGCCAGCTGGGCCGCAGGATTCATGCCTGCTCAGCTGCTTGATTCTTGCCTGCTGAGGCACATGATCCGTGCAGGAGAGCTACCTGATCAGCACATGAGCAGTCACATGATCAGCGCCTCTCAGTCACCTGATCACTGCATGACAGGCACGTGATCAGTGCCTGCTGAGGTGCGGGATCAGCGCCTGCTCAGCTGCCTGATAATCGCCAGCTGGGCCGCAGGATTCATGCCTGCTCAGCTGCCTGATAATCGCCAGCTGGGCCGCAGGATTCATGCCTGCTCAGCTGCCTGATAATCGCCAGCTGGGCCGCAGGATTCATGCCTGCTCAGCTGCCTGATAATCGCCAGCTGGGCCGCAGGATTCATGCCTGCTCAGCTGCCTGATAATCGCCAGCTGGGCCGCAGGATTCATGCCTGCTCAGCTGCCTGATAATCGCCAGCTGGGCCGCAGGATTCATGCCTGCTCAGCTGCCTGATAATCGCCAGCTGGGCCGCAGGATTCATGCCTGCTCAGCTGCTTGATTCTTGCCTGCTGAGGCACATGATCCGTGCAGGAGAGCTACCTGATCAGCACATGAGCAGTCACATGATCAGCGCCTCTCAGTCACCTGATCACTGCATGACAGGCACGTGATCAGTGCCTGCTGAGGTGCGGGATCAGCGCCTGCTCAGCTGCCTGATAATCGCCAGCTGGGCCGCAGGATTCATGCCTGCTCAGCTGCCTGATAATCGCCAGCTGGGCCGCAGGATTCATGCCTGCTCAGCTGCCTGATAATCGCCAGCTGGGCCGCAGGATTCATGCCTGCTCAGCTGCCTGATAATCGCCAGCTGGGCCGCAGGATTCATGCCTGCTCAGCTGCCTGATAATCGCCAGCTGGGCCGCAGGATTCATGCCTGCTCAGCTGCCTGATAATCGCCAGCTGGGCCGCAGGATTCATGCCTGCTCAGCTGCCTGATAATCGCCAGCTGGGCCGCAGGATTCATGCC
The DNA here is from genome assembly GCF_032452875.1 of Bos javanicus. Taxonomy (NCBI): domain Eukaryota; kingdom Metazoa; phylum Chordata; class Mammalia; order Artiodactyla; family Bovidae; genus Bos; species Bos javanicus. Next base: position 205,890 of record NW_026893948.1, read on the forward strand.
TGCTCAGCTGCCTGATAATCGCCAGCTGGGCCGCAGGATTCATGCCTGCTCAGCTGCCTGATAATCGCCAGCTGGGCCGCAGGATTCATGCCTGCTCAGCTGCCTGATAATCGCCAGCTGGGCCGCAGGATTCATGCCTGCTCAGCTGCCTGATAATCGCCAGCTGGGCCGCAGGATTCATGCCTGCTCAGCTGCCTGATAATCGCCAGCTGGGCCGCAGGATTCATGCCTGCTCAGCTGCCTGATAATCGCCAGCTGGGCCGCAGGATTCATGCCTGCTCAGCTGCCTGATAATCGCCAGCTGGGCCGCAGGATTCATGCCTGCTCAGCTGCCTGATAATCGCCAGCTGGGCCGCAGGATTCATGCCTGCTCAGCTGCCTGATAATCGCCAGCTGGGCCGCAGGATTCATGCCTGCTCAGCTGCTTGATTCTTGCCTGCTGAGGCACATGATCCGTGCAGGAGAGCTACCTGATCAGCACATGAGCAGTCACATGATCAGCGCCTCTCAGTCACCTGATCACTGCATGACAGGCACGTGATCAGTGCCTGCTGAGGTGCGGGATCAGCGCCTGCTCAGCTGCCTGATAATCGCCAGCTGGGCCGCAGGATTCATGCCTGCTCAGCTGCCTGATAATCGCCAGCTGGGCCGCAGGATTCATGCCTGCTCAGCTGCTTGATTCTTGCCTGCTGAGGCACATGATCCGTGCAGGAGAGCTACCTGATCAGCACATGAGCAGTCACATGATCAGCGCCTCTCAGTCACCTGATCACTGCATGACAGGCACGTGATCAGTGCCTGCTGAGGTGCGGGATCAGCGCCTGCTCAGCTGCCTGATAATCGCCAGCTGGGCCGCAGGATTCATGCCTGCTCAGCTGCCTGATAATCGCCAGCTGGGCCGCAGGATTCATGCCTGCTCAGCTGCCTGATAATCGCCAGCTGGGCCGCAGGATTCATGCCTGCTCAGCTGCCTGATAATCGCCAGCTGGGCCGCAGGATTCATGCCTGCTCAGCTGCCTGATAATCGCCAGCTGGGCCGCAGGATTCATGCCTGCTCAGCTGCCTGATAATCGCCAGCTGGGCCGCAGGATTCATGCCTGCTCAGCTGCCTGATAATCGCCAGCTGGGCCGCAGGATTCATGCCTGCTCAGCTGCCTGATAATCGCCAGCTGGGCCGCAGGATTCATGCCTGCTCAGCTGCCTGATAATCGCCAGCTGGGCCGCAGGATTCATGCCTGCTCAGCTGCCTGATAATCGCCAGCTGGGCCGCAGGATTCATGCCTGCTCAGCTGCCTGATTCTTGCCAGCTGAGGCACATGATCCGTGCAGGAGAGCTGCCTGATCAGCACATGAGCAGTCACATGATCATGCCTGCTCAGTCACCTGATCAGTGCCAGCTGGGTGCAGGATTCATGCCTGCTCAGCTGCCTGATAATCGCCAGCTGGGCCGCAGGATTCATGCCTGCTCAGCTGCCTGATAATCGCCAGCTGGGCCGCAGGATTCATGCCTGCTCAGCTGCTTGATTCTTGCCTGCTGAGGCACATGATCCGTGCAGGAGAGCTACCTGATCAGCACATGAGCAGTCACATGATCAGCGCCTCTCAGTCACCTGATCACTGCATGACAGGCACGTGATCAGTGCCTGCTGAGGTGCGGGATCAGCGCCTGCTCAGCTGCCTGATAATCGCCAGCTGGGCCGCAGGATTCATGCCTGCTCAGCTGCCTGATAATCGCCAGCTGGGCCGCAGGATTCATGCCTGCTCAGCTGCCTGATAATCGCCAGCTGGGCCGCAGGATTCATGCCTGCTCAGCTGCCTGATAATCGCCAGCTGGGCCGCAGGATTCATGCCTGCTCAGCTGCCTGATAATCGCCAGCTGGGCCGCAGGATTCATGCCTGCTCAGCTGCCTGATAATCGCCAGCTGGGCCGCAGGATTCATGCCTGCTCAGCTGCCTGATAATCGCCAGCTGGGCCGCAGGATTCATGCCTGCTCAGCTGCCTGATAATCGCCAGCTGGGCCGCAGGATTCATGCCTGCTCAGCTGCCTGATAATCGCCAGCTGGGCCGCAGGATTCATGCCTGCTCAGCTGCCTGATAATCGCCAGCTGGGCCGCAGGATTCATGCCTGCTCAGCTGCCTGATAATCGCCAGCTGGGCCGCAGGATTCATGCCTGCTCAGCTGCCTGATAATCGCCAGCTGGGCCGCAGGATTCATGCCTGCTCAGCTGCCTGATAATCGCCAGCTGGGCCGCAGGATTCATGCCTGCTCAGCTGCCTGATAATCGCCAGCTGGGCCGCAGGATTCATGCCTGCTCAGCTGCCTGATAATCGCCAGCTGGGCCGCAGGATTCATGCCTGCTCAGCTGCCTGATAATCGCCAGCTGGGCCGCAGGATTCATGCCTGCTCAGCTGCCTGATAATCGCCAGCTGGGCCGCAGGATTCATGCCTGCTCAGCTGCCTGATAATCGCCAGCTGGGCCGCAGGATTCATGCCTGCTCAGCTGCCTGATAATCGCCAGCTGGGCCGCAGGATTCATGCCTGCTCAGCTGCCTGATAATCGCCAGCTGGGCCGCAGGATTCATGCCTGCTCAGCTGCCTGATAATCGCCAGCTGGGCCGCAGGATTCATGCCTGCTCAGCTGCTTGATTCTTGCCTGCTGAGGCACATGATCCGTGCAGGAGAGCTACCTGATCAGCACATGAGCAGTCACATGATCAGCGCCTCTCAGTCACCTGATCACTGCATGACAGGCACGTGATCAGTGCCTGCTGAGGTGCGGGATCAGCGCCTGCTCAGCTGCCTGATAATCGCCAGCTGGGCCGCAGGATTCATGCCTGCTCAGCTGCCTGATAATCGCCAGCTGGGCCGCAGGATTCATGCCTGCTCAGCTGCCTGATAATCGCCAGCTGGGCCGCAGGATTCATGCCTGCTCAGCTGCCTGATAATCGCCAGCTGGGCCGCAGGATTCATGCCTGCTCAGCTGCCTGATAATCGCCAGCTGGGCCGCAGGATTCATGCCTGCTCAGCTGCCTGATAATCGCCAGCTGGGCCGCAGGATTCATGCCTGCTCAGCTGCCTGATAATCGCCAGCTGGGCCGCAGGATTCATGCCTGCTCAGCTGCTTGATTCTTGCCTGCTGAGGCACATGATCCGTGCAGGAGAGCTACCTGATCAGCACATGAGCAGTCACATGATCAGCGCCTCTCAGTCACCTGATCACTGCATGACAGGCACGTGATCAGTGCCTGCTGAGGTGCGGGATCAGCGCCTGCTCAGCTGCCTGATAATCGCCAGCTGGGCCGCAGGATTCATGCCTGCTCAGCTGCCTGATAATCGCCAGCTGGGCCGCAGGATTCATGCCTGCTCAGCTGCTTGATTCTTGCCTGCTGAGGCACATGATCCGTGCAGGAGAGCTACCTGATCAGCACATGAGCAGTCACATGATCAGCGCCTCTCAGTCACCTGATCACTGCATGACAGGCACGTGATCAGTGCCTGCTGAGGTGCGGGATCAGCGCCTGCTCAGCTGCCTGATAATCGCCAGCTGGGCCGCAGGATTCATGCCTGCTCAGCTGCCTGATAATCGCCAGCTGGGCCGCAGGATTCATGCCTGCTCAGCTGCCTGATAATCGCCAGCTGGGCCGCAGGATTCATGCCTGCTCAGCTGCCTGATAATCGCCAGCTGGGCCGCAGGATTCATGCCTGCTCAGCTGCCTGATAATCGCCAGCTGGGCCGCAGGATTCATGCCTGCTCAGCTGCCTGATAATCGCCAGCTGGGCCGCAGGATTCATGCCTGCTCAGCTGCCTGATAATCGCCAGCTGGGCCGCAGGATTCATGCCTGCTCAGCTGCCTGATAATCGCCAGCTGGGCCGCAGGATTCATGCCTGCTCAGCTGCCTGATAATCGCCAGCTGGGCCGCAGGATTCATGCCTGCTCAGCTGCCTGATAATCGCCAGCTGGGCCGCAGGATTCATGCCTGCTCAGCTGCCTGATAATCGCCAGCTGGGCCGCAGGATTCATGCCTGCTCAGCTGCCTGATAATCGCCAGCTGGGCCGCAGGATTCATGCCTGCTCAGCTGCCTGATAATCGCCAGCTGGGCCGCAGGATTCATGCCTGCTCAGCTGCCTGATAATCGCCAGCTGGGCCGCAGGATTCATGCCTGCTCAGCTGCCTGATAATCGCCAGCTGGGCCGCAGGATTCATGCCTGCTCAGCTGCCTGATAATCGCCAGCTGGGCCGCAGGATTCATGCCTGCTCAGCTGCCTGATAATCGCCAGCTGGGCCGCAGGATTCATGCCTGCTCAGCTGCCTGATAATCGCCAGCTGGGCCGCAGGATTCATGCCTGCTCAGCTGCCTGATAATCGCCAGCTGGGCCGCAGGATTCATGCCTGCTCAGCTGCCTGATAATCGCCAGCTGGGCCGCAGGATTCATGCCTGCTCAGCTGCCTGATAATCGCCAGCTGGGCCGCAGGATTCATGCCTGCTCAGCTGCCTGATAATCGCCAGCTGGGCCGCAGGATTCATGCCTGCTCAGCTGCCTGATAATCGCCAGCTGGGCCGCAGGATTCATGCCTGCTCAGCTGCCTGATAATCGCCAGCTGGGCCGCAGGATTCATGCCTGCTCAGCTGCCTGATAATCGCCAGCTGGGCCGCAGGATTCATGCCTGCTCAGCTGCTTGATTCTTGCCTGCTGAGGCACATGATCCGTGCAGGAGAGCTACCTGATCAGCACATGAGCAGTCACATGATCAGCGCCTCTCAGTCACCTGATCACTGCATGACAGGCACGTGATCAGTGCCTGCTGAGGTGCGGGATCAGCGCCTGCTCAGCTGCCTGATAATCGCCAGCTGGGCCGCAGGATTCATGCCTGCTCAGCTGCCTGATAATCGCCAGCTGGGCCGCAGGATTCATGCCTGCTCAGCTGCCTGATAATCGCCAGCTGGGCCGCAGGATTCATGCCTGCTCAGCTGCCTGATAATCGCCAGCTGGGCCGCAGGATTCATGCCTGCTCAGCTGCCTGATAATCGCCAGCTGGGCCGCAGGATTCATGCCTGCTCAGCTGCCTGATAATCGCCAGCTGGGCCGCAGGATTCATGCCTGCTCAGCTGCCTGATAATCGCCAGCTGGGCCGCAGGATTCATGCCTGCTCAGCTGCCTGATTCTTGCCAGCTGGGCACATGATCCGTGCAGAGCTGCCTGATCAGCACATGAGCAGTCACATGATCAGCGCCTGCTCAGCTGCCTGATCATGCCAGCTGGGCCGCGGATTCATGCCTGCTCAGCTGCCTGATAATCGCCAGCTGGGCCGCAGGATTCATGCCTGCTCAGCTGCCTGATAATCGCCAGCTGGGCCGCAGGATTCATGCCTGCTCAGCTGCTTGATTCTTGCCTGCTGAGGCACATGATCCGTGCAGGAGAGCTACCTGATCAGCACATGAGCAGTCACATGATCAGCGCCTCTCAGTCACCTGATCACTGCATGACAGGCACGTGATCAGTGCCTGCTGAGGTGCGGGATCAGCGCCTGCTCAGCTGCCTGATAATCGCCAGCTGGGCCGCAGGATTCATGCCTGCTCAGCTGCCTGATAATCGCCAGCTGGGCCGCAGGATTCATGCCTGCTCAGCTGCCTGATAATCGCCAGCTGGGCCGCAGGATTCATGCCTGCTCAGCTGCCTGATAATCGCCAGCTGGGCCGCAGGATTCATGCCTGCTCAGCTGCCTGATAATCGCCAGCTGGGCCGCAGGATTCATGCCTGCTCAGCTGCCTGATAATCGCCAGCTGGGCCGCAGGATTCATGCCTGCTCAGCTGCCTGATAATCGCCAGCTGGGCCGCAGGATTCATGCCTGCTCAGCTGCCTGATAATCGCCAGCTGGGCCGCAGGATTCATGCCTGCTCAGCTGCCTGATAATCGCCAGCTGGGCCGCAGGATTCATGCCTGCTCAGCTGCCTGATAATCGCCAGCTGGGCCGCAGGATTCATGCCTGCTCAGCTGCCTGATAATCGCCAGCTGGGCCGCAGGATTCATGCCTGCTCAGCTGCCTGATAATCGCCAGCTGGGCCGCAGGATTCATGCCTGCTCAGCTGCCTGATAATCGCCAGCTGGGCCGCAGGATTCATGCCTGCTCAGCTGCCTGATAATCGCCAGCTGGGCCGCAGGATTCATGCCTGCTCAGCTGCCTGATAATCGCCAGCTGGGCCGCAGGATTCATGCCTGCTCAGCTGCCTGATAATCGCCAGCTGGGCCGCAGGATTCATGCCTGCTCAGCTGCCTGATAATCGCCAGCTGGGCCGCAGGATTCATGCCTGCTCAGCTGCCTGATAATCGCCAGCTGGGCCGCAGGATTCATGCCTGCTCAGCTGCCTGATAATCGCCAGCTGGGCCGCAGGATTCATGCCTGCTCAGCTGCTTGATTCTTGCCTGCTGAGGCACATGATCCGTGCAGGAGAGCTACCTGATCAGCACATGAGCAGTCACATGATCAGCGCCTCTCAGTCACCTGATCACTGCATGACAGGCACGTGATCAGTGCCTGCTGAGGTGCGGGATCAGCGCCTGCTCAGCTGCCTGATAATCGCCAGCTGGGCCGCAGGATTCATGCCTGCTCAGCTGCCTGATAATCGCCAGCTGGGCCGCAGGATTCATGCCTGCTCAGCTGCTTGATTCTTGCCTGCTGAGGCACATGATCCGTGCAGGAGAGCTACCTGATCAGCACATGAGCAGTCACATGATCAGCGCCTCTCAGTCACCTGATCACTGCATGACAGGCACGTGATCAGTGCCTGCTGAGGTGCGGGATCAGCGCCTGCTCAGCTGCCTGATAATCGCCAGCTGGGCCGCAGGATTCATGCCTGCTCAGCTGCCTGATAATCGCCAGCTGGGCCGCAGGATTCATGCCTGCTCAGCTGCCTGATAATCGCCAGCTGGGCCGCAGGATTCATGCCTGCTCAGCTGCCTGATAATCGCCAGCTGGGCCGCAGGATTCATGCCTGCTCAGCTGCCTGATAATCGCCAGCTGGGCCGCAGGATTCATGCCTGCTCAGCTGCCTGATAATCGCCAGCTGGGCCGCAGGATTCATGCCTGCTCAGCTGCCTGATAATCGCCAGCTGGGCCGCAGGATTCATGCCTGCTCAGCTGCCTGATTCTTGCCTGCTGAGGCACATGATCCGTGCAGGAGAGCTGCCTGATCAGCACATGAGCAGTCACATGATCAGCGCCTCTCAGTCACCTGATCACTGCATGACAGGCACGTGATCAGTGCCTGCTGAGGTGCGGGATCAGCCTGCTCAGCTGCCTGATAATCGCCAGCTGGGCCGCAGGATTCATGCCTGCTCAGCTGCCTGATAATCGCCAGCTGGGCCGCAGGATTCATGCCTGCTCAGCTGCTTGATTCTTGCCTGCTGAGGCACATGATCCGTGCAGGAGAGCTACCTGATCAGCACATGAGCAGTCACATGATCAGCGCCTCTCAGTCACCTGATCACTGCATGACAGGCACGTGATCAGTGCCTGCTGAGGTGCGGGATCAGCGCCTGCTCAGCTGCCTGATAATCGCCAGCTGGGCCGCAGGATTCATGCCTGCTCAGCTGCCTGATAATCGCCAGCTGGGCCGCAGGATTCATGCCTGCTCAGCTGCCTGATAATCGCCAGCTGGGCCGCAGGATTCATGCCTGCTCAGCTGCCTGATAATCGCCAGCTGGGCCGCAGGATTCATGCCTGCTCAGCTGCCTGATAATCGCCAGCTGGGCCGCAGGATTCATGCCTGCTCAGCTGCCTGATAATCGCCAGCTGGGCCGCAGGATTCATGCCTGCTCAGCTGCCTGATAATCGCCAGCTGGGCCGCAGGATTCATGCCTGCTCAGCTGCCTGATAATCGCCAGCTGGGCCGCAGGATTCATGCCTGCTCAGCTGCCTGATAATCGCCAGCTGGGCCGCAGGATTCATGCCTGCTCAGCTGCCTGATAATCGCCAGCTGGGCCGCAGGATTCATGCCTGCTCAGCTGCCTGATAATCGCCAGCTGGGCCGCAGGATTCATGCCTGCTCAGCTGCCTGATAATCGCCAGCTGGGCCGCAGGATTCATGCCTGCTCAGCTGCCTGATAATCGCCAGCTGGGCCGCAGGATTCATGCCTGCTCAGCTGCCTGATAATCGCCAGCTGGGCCGCAGGATTCATGCCTGCTCAGCTGCCTGATAATCGCCAGCTGGGCCGCAGGATTCATGCCTGCTCAGCTGCCTGATAATCGCCAGCTGGGCCGCAGGATTCATGCCTGCTCAGCTGCCTGATAATCGCCAGCTGGGCCGCAGGATTCATGCCTGCTCAGCTGCCTGATAATCGCCAGCTGGGCCGCAGGATTCATGCCTGCTCAGCTGCCTGATAATCGCCAGCTGGGCCGCAGGATTCATGCCTGCTCAGCTGCTTGATTCTTGCCTGCTGAGGCACATGATCCGTGCAGGAGAGCTACCTGATCAGCACATGAGCAGTCACATGATCAGCGCCTCTCAGTCACCTGATCACTGCATGACAGGCACGTGATCAGTGCCTGCTGAGGTGCGGGATCAGCGCCTGCTCAGCTGCCTGATAATCGCCAGCTGGGCCGCAGGATTCATGCCTGCTCAGCTGCCTGATAATCGCCAGCTGGGCCGCAGGATTCATGCCTGCTCAGCTGCTTGATTCTTGCCTGCTGAGGCACATGATCCGTGCAGGAGAGCTACCTGATCAGCACATGAGCAGTCACATGATCAGCGCCTCTCAGTCACCTGATCACTGCATGACAGGCACGTGATCAGTGCCTGCTGAGGTGCGGGATCAGCGCCTGCTCAGCTGCCTGATAATCGCCAGCTGGGCCGCAGGATTCATGCCTGCTCAGCTGCCTGATAATCGCCAGCTGGGCCGCAGGATTCATGCCTGCTCAGCTGCCTGATAATCGCCAGCTGGGCCGCAGGATTCATGCCTGCTCAGCTGCCTGATAATCGCCAGCTGGGCCGCAGGATTCATGCCTGCTCAGCTGCCTGATAATCGCCAGCTGGGCCGCAGGATTCATGCCTGCTCAGCTGCCTGATAATCGCCAGCTGGGCCGCAGGATTCATGCCTGCTCAGCTGCCTGATAATCGCCAGCTGGGCCGCAGGATTCATGCCTGCTCAGCTGCCTGATAATCGCCAGCTGGGCCGCAGGATTCATGCCTGCTCAGCTGCCTGATTCTTGCCAGCTGGGCACATGATCCGTGCAGGAGAGCTGCCTGATCAGCACTGAGCAGTCACATGATCATGCCTGCTCAGTGCCTGATCAGTGCCAGCTGGGTGCGGATTCATGCCTGCTCAGCTGCCTGATAATCGCCAGCTGGGCCGCAGGATTCATGCCTGCTCAGCTGCCTGATAATCGCCAGCTGGGCCGCAGGATTCATGCCTGCTCAGCTGCTTGATTCTTGCCTGCTGAGGCACATGATCCGTGCAGGAGAGCTACCTGATCAGCACATGAGCAGTCACATGATCAGCGCCTCTCAGTCACCTGATCACTGCATGACAGGCACGTGATCAGTGCCTGCTGAGGTGCGGGATCAGCGCCTGCTCAGCTGCCTGATAATCGCCAGCTGGGCCGCAGGATTCATGCCTGCTCAGCTGCCTGATAATCGCCAGCTGGGCCGCAGGATTCATGCCTGCTCAGCTGCCTGATAATCGCCAGCTGGGCCGCAGGATTCATGCCTGCTCAGCTGCCTGATAATCGCCAGCTGGGCCGCAGGATTCATGCCTGCTCAGCTGCCTGATAATCGCCAGCTGGGCCGCAGGATTCATGCCTGCTCAGCTGCCTGATAATCGCCAGCTGGGCCGCAGGATTCATGCCTGCTCAGCTGCCTGATAATCGCCAGCTGGGCCGCAGGATTCATGCCTGCTCAGCTGCCTGATAATCGCCAGCTGGGCCGCAGGATTCATGCCTGCTCAGCTGCCTGATAATCGCCAGCTGGGCCGCAGGATTCATGCCTGCTCAGCTGCTTGATTCTTGCCTGCTGAGGCACATGATCCGTGCAGGAGAGCTACCTGATCAGCACATGAGCAGTCACATGATCAGCGCCTCTCAGTCACCTGATCACTGCATGACAGGCACGTGATCAGTGCCTGCTGAGGTGCGGGATCAGCGCCTGCTCAGCTGCCTGATAATCGCCAGCTGGGCCGCAGGATTCATGCCTGCTCAGCTGCCTGATAATCGCCAGCTGGGCCGCAGGATTCATGCCTGCTCAGCTGCCTGATAATCGCCAGCTGGGCCGCAGGATTCATGCCTGCTCAGCTGCCTGATAATCGCCAGCTGGGCCGCAGGATTCATGCCTGCTCAGCTGCCTGATAATCGCCAGCTGGGCCGCAGGATTCATGCCTGCTCAGCTGCCTGATAATCGCCAGCTGGGCCGCAGGATTCATGCCTGCTCAGCTGCCTGATAATCGCCAGCTGGGCCGCAGGATTCATGCCTGCTCAGCTGCCTGATAATCGCCAGCTGGGCCGCAGGATTCATGCCTGCTCAGCTGCCTGATAATCGCCAGCTGGGCCGCAGGATTCATGCCTGCTCAGCTGCCTGATAATCGCCAGCTGGGCCGCAGGATTCATGCCTGCTCAGCTGCCTGATAATCGCCAGCTGGGCCGCAGGATTCATGCCTGCTCAGCTGCCTGATAATCGCCAGCTGGGCCGCAGGATTCATGCCTGCTCAGCTGCCTGATAATCGCCAGCTGGGCCGCAGGATTCATGCCTGCTCAGCTGCCTGATAATCGCCAGCTGGGCCGCAGGATTCATGCCTGCTCAGCTGCCTGATAATCGCCAGCTGGGCCGCAGGATTCATGCCTGCTCAGCTGCCTGATAATCGCCAGCTGGGCCGCAGGATTCATGCCTGCTCAGCTGCCTGATAATCGCCAGCTGGGCCGCAGGATTCATGCCTGCTCAGCTGCCTGATAATCGCCAGCTGGGCCGCAGGATTCATGCCTGCTCAGCTGCCTGATAATCGCCAGCTGGGCCGCAGGATTCATGCCTGCTCAGCTGCCTGATAATCGCCAGCTGGGCCGCAGGATTCATGCCTGCTCAGCTGCCTGATAATCGCCAGCTGGGCCGCAGGATTCATGCCTGCTCAGCTGCCTGATAATCGCCAGCTGGGCCGCAGGATTCATGCCTGCTCAGCTGCCTGATAATCGCCAGCTGGGCCGCAGGATTCATGCCTGCTCAGCTGCCTGATAATCGCCAGCTGGGCCGCAGGATTCATGCCTGCTCAGCTGCCTGATAATCGCCAGCTGGGCCGCAGGATTCATGCCTGCTCAGCTGCCTGAAAATCGCCAGCTGGGCCGCAGGATTCATGCCTGCTCAGCTGCCTGATAATCGCCAGCTGGGCCGCAGGATTCATACCTGCTCAGCTGCTTGATTCTTGCCTGCTGAGGCACATGATCCGTGCAGGAGAGCTACCTGATCAGCACATGAGCAGTCACATGATCAGCGCCTCTCAGTCACCTGATCACTGCATGACAGGCACGTGATCAGTGCCTGCTGAGGTGCGGGATCAGCGCCTGCTCAGCTGCCTGATAATCGCCAGCTGGGCCGCAGGATTCATGCCTTCTCAGCTGCCAGATAATCGCCAGCTGGGCCGCAGGATTCATGCCTGCTCAGCTGCTTGATTCTTGCCTGTTGAGGCACATGATCCGTGCAGGAGAGCTACCTGATCAGCACATGAGCAGTCACATGATCAGCGCCTCTCAGTCACCTGATCACTGCATGACAGGCACGTGATCAGTGCCTGCTGAGGTGCGGGATCAGCGCCTGCTCAGCTGCCTGATAATCGCCAGCTGGGCCGCAGGATTCATGCCTGCTCAGCTGCCTGATAATCGCCAGCTGGGCCGCAGGATTCATGCCTGCTCAGCTGCCTGATAATCGCCAGCTGGGCCGCAGGATTCATGCCTGCTCAGCTGCCTGATAATCGCCAGCTGGGCCGCAGGATTCATGCCTGCTCAGCTGCCTGATAATCGCCAGCTGGGCCGCAGGATTCATGCCTGCTCAGCTGCCTGATAATCGCCAGCTGGGCCGCAGGATTCATGCCTGCTCAGCTGCCTGATAATCGCCAGCTGGGCCGCAGGATTCATGCCTGCTCAGCTGCTTGATTCTTGCCTGCTGAGGCACATGATCCGTGCAGGAGAGCTACCTGATCAGCACATGAGCAGTCACATGATCAGCGCCTCTCAGTCACCTGATCACTGCATGACAGGCACGTGATCAGTGCCTGCTGAGGTGCGGGATCAGCGCCTGCTCAGCTGCCTGATAATCGCCAGCTGGGCCGCAGGATTCATGCCTGCTCAGCTGCCTGATAATCGCCAGCTGGGCCGCAGGATTCATGCCTGCTCAGCTGCCTGATAATCGCCAGCTGGGCCGCAGGATTCATGCCTGCTCAGCTGCCTGATAATCGCCAGCTGGGCCGCAGGATTCATGCCTGCTCAGCTGCCTGATAATCGCCAGCTGGGCCGCAGGATTCATGCCTGCTCAGCTGCCTGATAATCGCCAGCTGGGCCGCAGGATTCATGCCTGCTCAGCTGCCTGATAATCGCCAGCTGGGCCGCAGGATTCATGCCTGCTCAGCTGCCTGATTCTTGCCTGCTGAGGCACATGATCCATGCAGGAGAGCTGCCTGATCAGCACATGAGCAGTCACATGATCATGCCTCTCAGCTCCTGATCAGTGCCTGCTGGGTGCAGGATTCATGCCTGCTCAGCTGCCTGATAATCGCCAGCTGGGCCGCAGGATTCATGCCTGCTCAGCTGCCTGATAATCGCCAGCTGGGCCGCAGGATTCATGCCTGCTCAGCTGCTTGATTCTTGCCTGCTGAGGCACATGATCCGTGCAGGAGAGCTACCTGATCAGCACATGAGCAGTCACATGATCAGCGCCTCTCAGTCACCTGATCACTGCATGACAGGCACGTGATCAGTGCCTGCTGAGGTGCGGGATCAGCGCCTGCTCAGCTGCCTGATAATCGCCAGCTGGGCCGCAGGATTCATGCCTGCTCAGCTGCCTGATAATCGCCAGCTGGGCCGCAGGATTCATGCCTGCTCAGCTGCCTGATAATCGCCAGCTGGGCCGCAGGATTCATGCCTGCTCAGCTGCCTGATAATCGCCAGCTGGGCCGCAGGATTCATGCCTGCTCAGCTGCCTGATAATCGCCAGCTGGGCCGCAGGATTCATGCCTGCTCAGCTGCCTGATAATCGCCAGCTGGGCCGCAGGATTCATGCCTGCTCAGCTGCCTGATAATCGCCAGCTGGGCCGCAGGATTCATGCCTGCTCAGCTGCCTGATAATCGCCAGCTGGGCCGCAGGATTCATGCCTGCTCAGCTGCCTGATAATCGCCAGCTGGGCCGCAGGATTCATGCCTGCTCAGCTGCTTGATTCTTGCCTGCTGAGGCACATGATCCGTGCAGGAGAGCTACCTGATCAGCACATGAGCAGTCACATGATCAGCGCCTCTCAGTCACCTGATCACTGCATGACAGGCACGTGATCAGTGCCTGCTGAGGTGCGGGATCAGCGCCTGCTCAGCTGCCTGATAATCGCCAGCTGGGCCGCAGGATTCATGCCTGCTCAGCTGCCTGATAATCGCCAGCTGGGCCGCAGGATTCATGCCTGCTCAGCTGCCTGATAATCGCCAGCTGGGCCGCAGGATTCATGCCTGCTCAGCTGCCTGATAATCGCCAGCTGGGCCGCAGGATTCATGCCTGCTCAGCTGCCTGATAATCGCCAGCTGGGCCGCAGGATTCATGCCTGCTCAGCTGCCTGATAATCGCCAGCTGGGCCGCAGGATTCATGCCTGCTCAGCTGCCTGATAATCGCCAGCTGGGCCGCAGGATTCATGCCTGCTCAGCTGCCTGATAATCGCCAGCTGGGCCGCAGGATTCATGCCTGCTCAGCTGCCTGATAATCGCCAGCTGGGCCGCAGGATTCATGCCTGCTCAGCTGCCTGATAATCGCCAGCTGGGCCGCAGGATTCATGCCTGCTCAGCTGCCTGATAATCGCCAGCTGGGCCGCAGGATTCATGCCTGCTCAGCTGCCTGATAATCGCCAGCTGGGCCGCAGGATTCATGCCTGCTCAGCTGCCTGATAATCGCCAGCTGGGCCGCAGGATTCATGCCTGCTCAGCTGCCTGATAATCGCCAGCTGGGCCGCAGGATTCATGCCTGCTCAGCTGCTTGATTCTTGCCTGCTGAGGCACATGATCCGTGCAGGAGAGCTACCTGATCAGCACATGAGCAGTCACATGATCAGCGCCTCTCAGTCACCTGATCACTGCATGACAGGCACGTGATCAGTGCCTGCTGAGGTGCGGGATCAGCGCCTGCTCAGCTGCCTGATAATCGCCAGCTGGGCCGCAGGATTCATGCCTGCTCAGCTGCCTGATAATCGCCAGCTGGGCCGCAGGATTCATGCCTGCTCAGCTGCCTGATAATCGCCAGCTGGGCCGCAGGATTCATGCCTGCTCAGCTGCCTGATAATCGCCAGCTGGGCCGCAGGATTCATGCCTGCTCAGCTGCCTGATAATCGCCAGCTGGGCCGCAGGATTCATGCCTGCTCAGCTGCCTGATAATCGCCAGCTGGGCCGCAGGATTCATGCCTGCTCAGCTGCCTGATAATCGCCAGCTGGGCCGCAGGATTCATGCCTGCTCAGCTGCCTGATAATCGCCAGCTGGGCCGCAGGATTCATGCCTGCTCAGCTGCCTGATAATCGCCAGCTGGGCCGCAGGATTCATGCCTGCTCAGCTGCCTGATAATCGCCAGCTGGGCCGCAGGATTCATGCCTGCTCAGCTGCCTGATAATCGCCAGCTGGGCCGCAGGATTCATGCCTGCTCAGCTGCCTGATAATCGCCAGCTGGGCCGCAGGATTCATGCCTGCTCAGCTGCCTGATAATCGCCAGCTGGGCCGCAGGATTCATGCCTGCTCAGCTGCCTGATAATCGCCAGCTGGGCCGCAGGATTCATGCCTGCTCAGCTGCCTGATAATCGCCAGCTGGGCCGCAGGATTCATGCCTGCTCAGCTGCCTGATAATCGCCAGCTGGGCCGCAGGATTCATGCCTGCTCAGCTGCCTGATAATCGCCAGCTGGGCCGCAGGATTCATGCCTGCTCAGCTGCCTGATAATCGCCAGCTGGGCCGCAGGATTCATGCCTGCTCAGCTGCCTGATAATCGCCAGCTGGGCCGCAGGATTCATGCCTGCTCAGCTGCCTGATAATCGCCAGCTGGGCCGCAGGATTCATGCCTGCTCAGCTGCCTGATAATCGCCAGCTGGGCCGCAGGATTCATGCCTGCTCAGCTGCCTGATAATCGCCAGCTGGGCCGCAGGATTCATGCCTGCTCAGCTGCCTGATAATCGCCAGCTGGGCCGCAGGATTCATGCCTGCTCAGCTGCCTGATAATCGCCAGCTGGGCCGCAGGATTCATGCCTGCTCAGCTGCCTGATAATCGCCAGCTGGGCCGCAGGATTCATGCCTGCTCAGCTGCCTGATAATCGCCAGCTGGGCCGCAGGATTCATGCCTGCTCAGCTGCCTGATAATCGCCAGCTGGGCCGCAGGATTCATGCCTGCTCAGCTGCCTGATAATCGCCAGCTGGGCCGCAGGATTCATGCCTGCTCAGCTGCCTGATAATCGCCAGCTGGGCCGCAGGATTCATGCCTGCTCAGCTGCTTGATTCTTGCCTGCTGAGGCACATGATCCGTGCAGGAGAGCTACCTGATCAGCACATGAGCAGTCACATGATCAGCGCCTCTCAGTCACCTGATCACTGCATGACAGGCACGTGATCAGTGCCTGCTGAGGTGCGGGATCAGCGCCTGCTCAGCTGCCTGATAATCGCCAGCTGGGCCGCAGGATTCATGCCTGCTCAGCTGCCTGATAATCGCCAGCTGGGCCGCAGGATTCATGCCTGCTCAGCTGCTTGATTCTTGCCTGCTGAGGCACATGATCCGTGCAGGAGAGCTACCTGATCAGCACATGAGCAGTCACATGATCAGCGCCTCTCAGTCACCTGATCACTGCATGACAGGCACGTGATCAGTGCCTGCTGAGGTGCGGGATCAGCGCCTGCTCAGCTGCCTGATAATCGCCAGCTGGGCCGCAGGATTCATGCCTGCTCAGCTGCCTGATAATCGCCAGCTGGGCCGCAGGATTCATGCCTGCTCAGCTGCCTGATAATCGCCAGCTGGGCCGCAGGATTCATGCCTGCTCAGCTGCCTGATAATCGCCAGCTGGGCCGCAGGATTCATGCCTGCTCAGCTGCCTGATAATCGCCAGCTGGGCCGCAGGATTCATGCCTGCTCAGCTGCCTGATAATCGCCAGCTGGGCCGCAGGATTCATGCCTGCTCAGCTGCCTGATAATCGCCAGCTGGGCCGCAGGATTCATGCCTGCTCAGCTGCTTGATTCTTGCCTGCTGAGGCACATGATCCGTGCAGGAGAGCTACCTGATCAGCACATGAGCAGTCACATGATCAGCGCCTCTCAGTCACCTGATCACTGCATGACAGGCACGTGATCAGTGCCTGCTGAGGTGCGGGATCAGCGCCTGCTCAGCTGCCTGATAATCGCCAGCTGGGCCGCAGGATTCATGCCTGCTCAGCTGCCTGATAATCGCCAGCTGGGCCGCAGGATTCATGCCTGCTCAGCTGCCTGATAATCGCCAGCTGGGCCGCAGGATTCATGCCTGCTCAGCTGCCTGATAATCGCCAGCTGGGCCGCAGGATTCATGCCTGCTCAGCTGCCTGATAATCGCCAGCTGGGCCGCAGGATTCATGCCTGCTCAGCTGCCTGATAATCGCCAGCTGGGCCGCAGGATTCATGCCTGCTCAGCTGCCTGATAATCGCCAGCTGGGCCGCAGGATTCATGCCTGCTCAGCTGCCTGATTCTTGCCTGCTGGGCACATGATCCGTGCAGGAGAGCTGCCTGATCAGCACTGAGCAGTCACATGATCAGCGCCAGTCACTGCCTGATCAGTGCCAGCTGGGCCGCGGGATTCATGCCTGCTCAGCTGCCTGATAATCGCCAGCTGGGCCGCAGGATTCATGCCTGCTCAGCTGCCTGATAATCGCCAGCTGGGCCGCAGGATTCATGCCTGCTCAGCTGCCTGATAATCGCCAGCTGGGCCGCAGGATTCATGCCTGCTCAGCTGCTTGATTCTTGCCTGCTGAGGCACATGATCCGTGCAGGAGAGCTACCTGATCAGCACATGAGCAGTCACATGATCAGCGCCTCTCAGTCACCTGATCACTGCATGACAGGCACGTGATCAGTGCCTGCTGAGGTGCGGGATCAGCGCCTGCTCAGCTGCCTGATAATCGCCAGCTGGGCCGCAGGATTCATGCCTGCTCAGCTGCCTGATAATCGCCAGCTGGGCCGCAGGATTCATGCCTGCTCAGCTGCCTGATAATCGCCAGCTGGGCCGCAGGATTCATGCCTGCTCAGCTGCCTGATAATCGCCAGCTGGGCCGCAGGATTCATGCCTGCTCAGCTGCTTGATTCTTGCCTGCTGAGGCACATGATCCGTGCAGGAGAGCTACCTGATCAGCACATGAGCAGTCACATGATCAGCGCCTCTCAGTCACCTGATCACTGCATGACAGGCACGTGATCAGTGCCTGCTGAGGTGCGGGATCAGCGCCTGCTCAGCTGCCTGATAATCGCCAGCTGGGCCGCAGGATTCATGCCTGCTCAGCTGCCTGATAATCGCCAGCTGGGCCGCAGGATTCATGCCTGCTCAGCTGCCTGATTCTTGCCAGCTGGGCACATGATCCATGCTGCTCAGCTGCCTGATCAGCACATGAGCAGTCACATGATCATGCCTGCTCAGCTGCCTGATCAATGCCAGCTGGGTGCAGGATTCATGCCTGCTCAGCTGCCTGATAATCGCCAGCTGGGCCGCAGGATTCATGCCTGCTCAGCTGCCTGATAATCGCCAGCTGGGCCGCAGGATTCATGCCTGCTCAGCTGCCTGATAATCGCCAGCTGGGCCGCAGGATTCATGCCTGCTCAGCTGCTTGATTCTTGCCTGCTGAGGCACATGATCCGTGCAGGAGAGCTACCTGATCAGCACATGAGCAGTCACATGATCAGCGCCTCTCAGTCACCTGATCACTGCATGACAGGCACGTGATCAGTGCCTGCTGAGGTGCGGGATCAGCGCCTGCTCAGCTGCCTGATAATCGCCAGCTGGGCCGCAGGATTCATGCCTGCTCAGCTGCCTGATAATCGCCAGCTGGGCCGCAGGATTCATGCCTGCTCAGCTGCCTGATAATCGCCAGCTGGGCCGCAGGATTCATGCCTGCTCAGCTGCCTGATAATCGCCAGCTGGGCCGCAGGATTCATGCCTGCTCAGCTGCCTGATAATCGCCAGCTGGGCCGCAGGATTCATGCCTGCTCAGCTGCCTGATAATCGCCAGCTGGGCCGCAGGATTCATGCCTGCTCAGCTGCCTGATAATCGCCAGCTGGGCCGCAGGATTCATGCCTGCTCAGCTGCCTGATAATCGCCAGCTGGGCCGCAGGATTCATGCCTGCTCAGCTGCCTGATAATCGCCAGCTGGGCCGCAGGATTCATGCCTGCTCAGCTGCCTGATAATCGCCAGCTGGGCCGCAGGATTCATGCCTGCTCAGCTGCCTGATAATCGCCAGCTGGGCCGCAGGATTCATGCCTGCTCAGCTGCCTGATAATCGCCAGCTGGGCCGCAGGATTCATGCCTGCTCAGCTGCCTGATAATCGCCAGCTGGGCCGCAGGATTCATGCCTGCTCAGCTGCTTGATTCTTGCCTGCTGAGGCACATGATCCGTGCAGGAGAGCTACCTGATCAGCACATGAGCAGTCACATGATCAGCGCCTCTCAGTCACCTGATCACTGCATGACAGGCACGTGATCAGTGCCTGCTGAGGTGCGGGATCAGCGCCTGCTCAGCTGCCTGATAATCGCCAGCTGGGCCGCAGGATTCATGCCTGCTCAGCTGCCTGATAATCGCCAGCTGGGCCGCAGGATTCATGCCTGCTCAGCTGCCTGATAATCGCCAGCTGGGCCGCAGGATTCATGCCTGCTCAGCTGCCTGATAATCGCCAGCTGGGCCGCAGGATTCATGCCTGCTCAGCTGCCTGATAATCGCCAGCTGGGCCGCAGGATTCATGCCTGCTCAGCTGCCTGATAATCGCCAGCTGGGCCGCAGGATTCATGCCTGCTCAGCTGCCTGATAATCGCCAGCTGGGCCGCAGGATTCATGCCTGCTCAGCTGCCTGATTCTTGCCAGCTGGGCACATGATCCGTGCAGGAGAGCTGCCTGATCAGCACATGAGCAGTCACATGATCAGCGCCTCTCAGTCACCTGATCATGCCTGCTGGGTGCGGGATTCATGCCTGCTCAGCTGCCTGATAATCGCCAGCTGGGCCGCAGGATTCATGCCTGCTCAGCTGCCTGATAATCGCCAGCTGGGCCGCAGGATTCATGCCTGCTCAGCTGCTTGATTCTTGCCTGCTGAGGCACATGATCCGTGCAGGAGAGCTACCTGATCAGCACATGAGCAGTCACATGATCAGCGCCTCTCAGTCACCTGATCACTGCATGACAGGCACGTGATCAGTGCCTGCTGAGGTGCGGGATCAGCGCCTGCTCAGCTGCCTGATAATCGCCAGCTGGGCCGCAGGATTCATGCCTGCTCAGCTGCCTGATAATCGCCAGCTGGGCCGCAGGATTCATGCCTGCTCAGCTGCCTGATAATCGCCAGCTGGGCCGCAGGATTCATGCCTGCTCAGCTGCCTGATAATCGCCAGCTGGGCCGCAGGATTCATGCCTGCTCAGCTGCCTGATAATCGCCAGCTGGGCCGCAGGATTCATGCCTGCTCAGCTGCCTGATAATCGCCAGCTGGGCCGCAGGATTCATGCCTGCTCAGCTGCCTGATAATCGCCAGCTGGGCCGCAGGATTCATGCCTGCTCAGCTGCCTGATAATCGCCAGCTGGGCCGCAGGATTCATGCCTGCTCAGCTGCTTGATTCTTGCCTGCTGAGGCACATGATCCGTGCAGGAGAGCTACCTGATCAGCACATGAGCAGTCACATGATCAGCGCCTCTCAGTCACCTGATCACTGCATGACAGGCACGTGATCAGTGCCTGCTGAGGTGCGGGATCAGCGCCTGCTCAGCTGCCTGATAATCGCCAGCTGGGCCGCAGGATTCATGCCTGCTCAGCTGCCTGATAATCGCCAGCTGGGCCGCAGGATTCATGCCTGCTCAGCTGCCTGATAATCGCCAGCTGGGCCGCAGGATTCATGCCTGCTCAGCTGCCTGATAATCGCCAGCTGGGCCGCAGGATTCATGCCTGCTCAGCTGCCTGATAATCGCCAGCTGGGCCGCAGGATTCATGCCTGCTCAGCTGCCTGATAATCGCCAGCTGGGCCGCAGGATTCATGCCTGCTCAGCTGCCTGATAATCGCCAGCTGGGCCGCAGGATTCATGCCTGCTCAGCTGCCTGATAATCGCCAGCTGGGCCGCAGGATTCATGCCTGCTCAGCTGCCTGATAATCGCCAGCTGGGCCGCAGGATTCATGCCTGCTCAGCTGCCTGATAATCGCCAGCTGGGCCGCAGGATTCATGCCTGCTCAGCTGCCTGATAATCGCCAGCTGGGCCGCAGGATTCATGCCTGCTCAGCTGCCTGATAATCGCCAGCTGGGCCGCAGGATTCATGCCTGCTCAGCTGCCTGATAATCGCCAGCTGGGCCGCAGGATTCATGCCTGCTCAGCTGCCTGATAATCGCCAGCTGGGCCGCAGGATTCATGCCTGCTCAGCTGCTTGATTCTTGCCTGCTGAGGCACATGATCCGTGCAGGAGAGCTACCTGATCAGCACATGAGCAGTCACATGATCAGCGCCTCTCAGTCACCTGATCACTGCATGACAGGCACGTGATCAGTGCCTGCTGAGGTGCGGGATCAGCGCCTGCTCAGCTGCCTGATAATCGCCAGCTGGGCCGCAGGATTCATGCCTGCTCAGCTGCCTGATAATCGCCAGCTGGGCCGCAGGATTCATGCCTGCTCAGCTGCCTGATAATCGCCAGCTGGGCCGCAGGATTCATGCCTGCTCAGCTGCCTGATAATCGCCAGCTGGGCCGCAGGATTCATGCCTGCTCAGCTGCCTGATAATCGCCAGCTGGGCCGCAGGATTCATGCCTGCTCAGCTGCCTGATAATCGCCAGCTGGGCCGCAGGATTCATGCCTGCTCAGCTGCCTGATAATCGCCAGCTGGGCCGCAGGATTCATGCCTGCTCAGCTGCCTGATAATCGCCAGCTGGGCCGCAGGATTCATGCCTGCTCAGCTGCCTGATAATCGCCAGCTGGGCCGCAGGATTCATGCCTGCTCAGCTGCCTGATAATCGCCAGCTGGGCCGCAGGATTCATGCCTGCTCAGCTGCCTGATAATCGCCAGCTGGGCCGCAGGATTCATGCCTGCTCAGCTGCCTGATAATCGCCAGCTGGGCCGCAGGATTCATGCCTGCTCAGCTGCCTGATAATCGCCAGCTGGGCCGCAGGATTCATGCCTGCTCAGCTGCCTGATAATCGCCAGCTGGGCCGCAGGATTCATGCCTGCTCAGCTGCCTGATAATCGCCAGCTGGGCCGCAGGATTCATGCCTGCTCAGCTGCCTGATAATCGCCAGCTGGGCCGCAGGATTCATGCCTGCTCAGCTGCCTGATAATCGCCAGCTGGGCCGCAGGATTCATGCCTGCTCAGCTGCCTGATAATCGCCAGCTGGGCCGCAGGATTCATGCCTGCTCAGCTGCCTGATAATCGCCAGCTGGGCCGCAGGATTCATGCCTGCTCAGCTGCCTGATAATCGCCAGCTGGGCCGCAGGATTCATGCCTGCTCAGCTGCCTGATAATCGCCAGCTGGGCCGCAGGATTCATGCCTGCTCAGCTGCCTGATAATCGCCAGCTGGGCCGCAGGATTCATGCCTGCTCAGCTGCCTGATAATCGCCAGCTGGGCCGCAGGATTCATGCCTGCTCAGCTGCCTGATAATCGCCAGCTGGGCCGCAGGATTCATGCCTGCTCAGCTGCCTGATAATCGCCAGCTGGGCCGCAGGATTCATGCCTGCTCAGCTGCTTGATTCTTGCCTGCTGAGGCACATGATCCGTGCAGGAGAGCTACCTGATCAGCACATGAGCAGTCACATGATCAGCGCCTCTCAGTCACCTGATCACTGCATGACAGGCACGTGATCAGTGCCTGCTGAGGTGCGGGATCAGCGCCTGCTCAGCTGCCTGATAATCGCCAGCTGGGCCGCAGGATTCATGCCTGCTCAGCTGCCTGATAATCGCCAGCTGGGCCGCAGGATTCATGCCTGCTCAGCTGCTTGATTCTTGCCTGCTGAGGCACATGATCCGTGCAGGAGAGCTACCTGATCAGCACATGAGCAGTCACATGATCAGCGCCTCTCAGTCACCTGATCACTGCATGACAGGCACGTGATCAGTGCCTGCTGAGGTGCGGGATCAGCGCCTGCTCAGCTGCCTGATAATCGCCAGCTGGGCCGCAGGATTCATGCCTGCTCAGCTGCCTGATAATCGCCAGCTGGGCCGCAGGATTCATGCCTGCTCAGCTGCCTGATAATCGCCAGCTGGGCCGCAGGATTCATGCCTGCTCAGCTGCCTGATAATCGCCAGCTGGGCCGCAGGATTCATGCCTGCTCAGCTGCCTGATAATCGCCAGCTGGGCCGCAGGATTCATGCCTGCTCAGCTGCCTGATAATCGCCAGCTGGGCCGCAGGATTCATGCCTGCTCAGCTGCCTGATAATCGCCAGCTGGGCCGCAGGATTCATGCCTGCTCAGCTGCTTGATTCTTGCCTGCTGAGGCACATGATCCGTGCAGGAGAGCTACCTGATCAGCACATGAGCAGTCACATGATCAGCGCCTCTCAGTCACCTGATCACTGCATGACAGGCACGTGATCAGTGCCTGCTGAGGTGCGGGATCAGCGCCTGCTCAGCTGCCTGATAATCGCCAGCTGGGCCGCAGGATTCATGCCTGCTCAGCTGCCTGATAATCGCCAGCTGGGCCGCAGGATTCATGCCTGCTCAGCTGCCTGATAACGCCAGCTGGGCCGCAGGATTCATGCCTGCTCAGCTGCCTGATAATCGCCAGCTGGGCCGCAGGATTCATGCCTGCTCAGCTGCCTGATAATCGCCAGCTGGGCCGCAGGATTCATGCCTGCTCAGCTGCCTGATAATCGCCAGCTGGGCCGCAGGATTCATGCCTGCTCAGCTGCCTGATAATCGCCAGCTGGGCCGCAGGATTCATGCCTGCTCAGCTGCCTGATTCTGCCTGCTGGGCACATGATCCGTGCAGGAGAGCTGCCTGATCAGCACATGAGCAGTCACATGATCAGCGCCTCTCAGTCACCTGATCAGTGCCAGCTGGGTGCAGGATCATGCCTGCTCAGCTGCCTGATAATCGCCAGCTGGGCCGCAGGATTCATGCCTGCTCAGCTGCCTGATAATCGCCAGCTGGGCCGCAGGATTCATGCCTGCTCAGCTGCCTGATAATCGCCAGCTGGGCCGCAGGATTCATGCCTGCTCAGCTGCTTGATTCTTGCCTGCTGAGGCACATGATCCGTGCAGGAGAGCTACCTGATCAGCACATGAGCAGTCACATGATCAGCGCCTCTCAGTCACCTGATCACTGCATGACAGGCACGTGATCAGTGCCTGCTGAGGTGCGGGATCAGCGCCTGCTCAGCTGCCTGATAATCGCCAGCTGGGCCGCAGGATTCATGCCTGCTCAGCTGCCTGATAATCGCCAGCTGGGCCGCAGGATTCATGCCTGCTCAGCTGCCTGATTCTTGCCTGCTGAGGCACATGATCCAGGAGAGCTGCCTGATCAGCACATGAGCAGTCACATGATCAGCGCCTCTCAGTCACCTGATCACTGCATGACAGGCACGTGATCAGTGCCTGCTGAGGTGCGGGATCATGCCTGCTCAGCTGCCTGATAATCGCCAGCTGGGCCGCAGGATTCATGCCTGCTCAGCTGCCTGATAATCGCCAGCTGGGCCGCAGGATTCATGCCTGCTCAGCTGCCTGATTCTTGCCAGCTGGGCACAGGATTCATGCCTGCTCAGCTGCCTGATCAGCACATGAGCAGTCACATGATCAGCGCCTGCTCAGCACCTGATCAATGCCAGCTGGGCCGCAGGATTCATGCCTGCTCAGCTGCCTGATAATCGCCAGCTGGGCCGCAGGATTCATGCCTGCTCAGCTGCCTGATAATCGCCAGCTGGGCCGCAGGATTCATGCCTGCTCAGCTGCCTGATAATCGCCAGCTGGGCCGCAGGATTCATGCCTGCTCAGCTGCTTGATTCTTGCCTGCTGAGGCACATGATCCGTGCAGGAGAGCTACCTGATCAGCACATGAGCAGTCACATGATCAGCGCCTCTCAGTCACCTGATCACTGCATGACAGGCACGTGATCAGTGCCTGCTGAGGTGCGGGATCAGCGCCTGCTCAGCTGCCTGATAATCGCCAGCTGGGCCGCAGGATTCATGCCTGCTCAGCTGCCTGATAATCGCCAGCTGGGCCGCAGGATTCATGCCTGCTCAGCTGCCTGATAATCGCCAGCTGGGCCGCAGGATTCATGCCTGCTCAGCTGCCTGATAATCGCCAGCTGGGCCGCAGGATTCATGCCTGCTCAGCTGCTTGATTCTTGCCTGCTGAGGCACATGATCCGTGCAGGAGAGCTACCTGATCAGCACATGAGCAGTCACATGATCAGCGCCTCTCAGTCACCTGATCACTGCATGACAGGCACGTGATCAGTGCCTGCTGAGGTGCGGGATCATGCCTGCTCAGCTGCCTGATAATCGCCAGCTGGGCCGCAGGATTCATGCCTGCTCAGCTGCCTGATAATCGCCAGCTGGGCCGCAGGATTCATGCCTGCTCAGCTGCCTGATTCTTGCCTGCTGAGGCACATGATCCGTGCAGGAGAGCTACCTGATCAGCACATGAGCAGTCACATGATCAGCGCCTCTCAGTCACCTGATCACTGCATGACAGGCACGTGATCAGTGCCTGCTGAGGTGCGGGATCATGCCTGCTCAGCTGCCTGATAATCGCCAGCTGGGCCGCAGGATTCATGCCTGCTCAGCTGCCTGATAATCGCCAGCTGGGCCGCAGGATTCATGCCTGCTCAGCTGCCTGATAATCGCCAGCTGGGCCGCAGGATTCATGCCTGCTCAGCTGCCTGATAATCGCCAGCTGGGCCGCAGGATTCATGCCTGCTCAGCTGCCTGATAATCGCCAGCTGGGCCGCAGGATTCATGCCTGCTCAGCTGCCTGATAATCGCCAGCTGGGCCGCAGGATTCATGCCTGCTCAGCTGCCTGATAATCGCCAGCTGGGCCGCAGGATTCATGCCTGCTCAGCTGCCTGATAATCGCCAGCTGGGCCGCAGGATTCATGCCTGCTCAGCTGCCTGATTCTTGCCTGCTGAGGCACATGATCCATGCAGCTCAGCTGCCTGATCAGCACATGAGCAGTCACATGATCAGCGCCTGCTCAGTGCCTGATCAGTGCCAGCTGGGCCGCAGGATTCATGCCTGCTCAGCTGCCTGATAATCGCCAGCTGGGCCGCAGGATTCATGCCTGCTCAGCTGCCTGATAATCGCCAGCTGGGCCGCAGGATTCATGCCTGCTCAGCTGCCTGATAATCGCCAGCTGGGCCGCAGGATTCATGCCTGCTCAGCTGCTTGATTCTTGCCTGCTGAGGCACATGATCCGTGCAGGAGAGCTACCTGATCAGCACATGAGCAGTCACATGATCAGCGCCTCTCAGTCACCTGATCACTGCATGACAGGCACGTGATCAGTGCCTGCTGAGGTGCGGGATCAGCGCCTGCTCAGCTGCCTGATAATCGCCAGCTGGGCCGCAGGATTCATGCCTGCTCAGCTGCCTGATAATCGCCAGCTGGGCCGCAGGATTCATGCCTGCTCAGCTGCCTGATAATCGCCAGCTGGGCCGCAGGATTCATGCCTGCTCAGCTGCCTGATAATCGCCAGCTGGGCCGCAGGATTCATGCCTGCTCAGCTGCCTGATTCTTGCCTGCTGAGGCACATGATCCGTGCAGGAGAGCTACCTGATCAGCACATGAGCAGTCACATGATCAGCGCCTCTCAGTCACCTGATCACTGCATGACAGGCACGTGATCAGTGCCTGCTGAGGTGCGGGATCATGCCTGCTCAGCTGCCTGATAATCGCCAGCTGGGCCGCAGGATTCATGCCTGCTCAGCTGCCTGATAATCGCCAGCTGGGCCGCAGGATTCATGCCTGCTCAGCTGCCTGATTCTTGCCTGCTGGGCACATGATCCGTGCAGGAGAGCTGCCTGATCAGCACATGAGCAGTCACATGATCAGCGCCTCTCAGTCACCTGATCACTGCATGACAGGCACGTGATCAGTGCCTGCTGAGGTGCGGGATCATGCCTGCTCAGCTGCCTGATAATCGCCAGCTGGGCCGCAGGATTCATGCCTGCTCAGCTGCCTGATAATCGCCAGCTGGGCCGCAGGATTCATGCCTGCTCAGCTGCCTGATAATCGCCAGCTGGGCCGCAGGATTCATGCCTGCTCAGCTGCCTGATAATCGCCAGCTGGGCCGCAGGATTCATGCCTGCTCAGCTGCCTGATAATCGCCAGCTGGGCCGCAGGATTCATGCCTGCTCAGCTGCCTGATAATCGCCAGCTGGGCCGCAGGATTCATGCCTGCTCAGCTGCCTGATAATCGCCAGCTGGGCCGCAGGATTCATGCCTGCTCAGCTGCCTGATAATCGCCAGCTGGGCCGCAGGATTCATGCCTGCTCAGCTGCCTGATTCTTGCCAGCTGGGCACATGATCCATGCCTGCTCAGCTGCCTGATCAGCACATGAGCAGTCACATGATCATGCCTGCTCAGCTGCCTGATCAGTGCCAGCTGGGTGCAGGATTCATGCCTGCTCAGCTGCCTGATAATCGCCAGCTGGGCCGCAGGATTCATGCCTGCTCAGCTGCCTGATAATCGCCAGCTGGGCCGCAGGATTCATGCCTGCTCAGCTGCCTGATAATCGCCAGCTGGGCCGCAGGATTCATGCCTGCTCAGCTGCCTGATTCTTGCCTGCTGAGGCACATGATCCGTGCAGGAGAGCTACCTGATCAGCACATGAGCAGTCACATGATCAGCGCCTCTCAGTCACCTGATCACTGCATGACAGGCACGTGATCAGTGCCTGCTGAGGTGCGGGATCAGCGCCTGCTCAGCTGCCTGATAATCGCCAGCTGGGCCGCAGGATTCATGCCTGCTCAGCTGCCTGATAATCGCCAGCTGGGCCGCAGGATTCATGCCTGCTCAGCTGCCTGATAATCGCCAGCTGGGCCGCAGGATTCATGCCTGCTCAGCTGCCTGATAATCGCCAGCTGGGCCGCAGGATTCATGCCTGCTCAGCTGCTTGATTCTTGCCTGCTGAGGCACATGATCCGTGCAGGAGAGCTACCTGATCAGCACATGAGCAGTCACATGATCAGCGCCTCTCAGTCACCTGATCACTGCATGACAGGCACGTGATCAGTGCCTGCTGAGGTGCGGGATCAGCGCCTGCTCAGCTGCCTGATAATCGCCAGCTGGGCCGCAGGATTCATGCCTGCTCAGCTGCCTGATAATCGCCAGCTGGGCCGCAGGATTCATGCCTGCTCAGCTGCCTGATAATCGCCAGCTGGGCCGCAGGATTCATGCCTGCTCAGCTGCCTGATAATCGCCAGCTGGGCCGCAGGATTCATGCCTGCTCAGCTGCCTGATAATCGCCAGCTGGGCCGCAGGATTCATGCCTGCTCAGCTGCCTGATAATCGCCAGCTGGGCCGCAGGATTCATGCCTGCTCAGCTGCCTGATAATCGCCAGCTGGGCCGCAGGATTCATGCCTGCTCAGCTGCCTGATAATCGCCAGCTGGGCCGCAGGATTCATGCCTGCTCAGCTGCCTGATAATCGCCAGCTGGGCCGCAGGATTCATGCCTGCTCAGCTGCCTGATAATCGCCAGCTGGGCCGCAGGATTCATGCCTGCTCAGCTGCCTGATAATCGCCAGCTGGGCCGCAGGATTCATGCCTGCTCAGCTGCCTGATAATCGCCAGCTGGGCCGCAGGATTCATGCCTGCTCAGCTGCCTGATAATCGCCAGCTGGGCCGCAGGATTCATGCCTGCTCAGCTGCCTGATAATCGCCAGCTGGGCCGCAGGATTCATGCCTGCTCAGCTGCCTGATAATCGCCAGCTGGGCCGCAGGATTCATGCCTGCTCAGCTGCCTGATAATCGCCAGCTGGGCCGCAGGATTCATGCCTGCTCAGCTGCCTGATAATCGCCAGCTGGGCCGCAGGATTCATGCCTGCTCAGCTGCCTGATAATCGCCAGCTGGGCCGCAGGATTCATGCCTGCTCAGCTGCCTGATAATCGCCAGCTGGGCCGCAGGATTCATGCCTGCTCAGCTGCCTGATAATCGCCAGCTGGGCCGCAGGATTCATGCCTGCTCAGCTGCCTGATAATCGCCAGCTGGGCCGCAGGATTCATGCCTGCTCAGCTGCCTGATAATCGCCAGCTGGGCCGCAGGATTCATGCCTGCTCAGCTGCCTGATAATCGCCAGCTGGGCCGCAGGATTCATGCCTGCTCAGCTGCCTGATAATCGCCAGCTGGGCCGCAGGATTCATGCCTGCTCAGCTGCCTGATAATCGCCAGCTGGGCCGCAGGATTCATGCCTGCTCAGCTGCTTGATTCTTGCCTGCTGAGGCACATGATCCGTGCAGGAGAGCTACCTGATCAGCACATGAGCAGTCACATGATCAGCGCCTCTCAGTCACCTGATCACTGCATGACAGGCACGTGATCAGTGCCTGCTGAGGTGCGGGATCAGCGCCTGCTCAGCTGCCTGATAATCGCCAGCTGGGCCGCAGGATTCATGCCTGCTCAGCTGCCTGATAATCGCCAGCTGGGCCGCAGGATTCATGCCTGCTCAGCTGCCTGATAATCGCCAGCTGGGCCGCAGGATTCATGCCTGCTCAGCTGCTTGATTCTTGCCTGCTGAGGCACATGATCCGTGCAGGAGAGCTACCTGATCAGCACATGAGCAGTCACATGATCAGCGCCTCTCAGTCACCTGATCACTGCATGACAGGCACGTGATCAGTGCCTGCTGGGTGCGGGATCAGCGCCTGCTCAGCTGCCTGATAATCGCCAGCTGGGCCGCAGGATTCATGCCTGCTCAGCTGCCTGATAATCGCCAGCTGGGCCGCAGGATTCATGCCTGCTCAGCTGCCTGATAATCGCCAGCTGGGCCGCAGGATTCATGCCTGCTCAGCTGCCTGATATCCGCCAGCTGGGCCGCAGGATTCATGCCTGCTCAGCTGCCTGATAACGCCAGCTGGGCCGCAGGATTCATGCCTGCTCAGCTGCCTGATAATCGCCAGCTGGGCCGCAGGATTCATGCCTGCTCAGCTGCCTGATAACCGCCAGCTGGGCCGCAGGATTCATGCCTGCTCAGCTGCCTGATAATCGCCAGCTGGGCCGCAGGATTCATGCCTGCTCAGCTGCCTGATAATCGCCAGCTGGGCCGCAGGATTCATGCCTGCTCAGCTGCCTGATAATCGCCAGCTGGGCCGCAGGATTCATGCCTGCTCAGCTGCCTGATAATCGCCAGCTGGGCCGCAGGATTCATGCCTGCTCAGCTGCCTGATAATCGCCAGCTGGGCCGCAGGATTCATGCCTGCTCAGCTGCCTGATAATCGCCAGCTGGGCCGCAGGATTCATGCCTGCTCAGCTGCCTGATAATCGCCAGCTGGGCCGCAGGATTCATGCCTGCTCAGCTGCCTGATAATCGCCAGCTGGGCCGCAGGATTCATGCCTGCTCAGCTGCCTGATAATCGCCAGCTGGGCCGCAGGATTCATGCCTGCTCAGCTGCCTGATAATCGCCAGCTGGGCCGCAGGATTCATGCCTGCTCAGCTGCCTGATTCTTGCCTGCTGAGGCACATGATCCGTGCAGGAGAGCTACCTGATCAGCACATGAGCAGTCACATGATCAGCGCTCTCAGTCACCTGATCACTGCATGACAGGCACGTGATCAGTGCCTGCTGAGGTGCGGGATCAGCGCCTGCTCAGCTGCCTGATAATCGCCAGCTGGGCCGCAGGATTCATGCCTGCTCAGCTGCCTGATAATCGCCAGCTGGGCCGCAGGATTCATGCCTGCTCAGCTGCCTGATAATCGCCAGCTGGGCCGCAGGATTCATGCCTGCTCAGCTGCTTGATTCTTGCCTGCTGAGGCACATGATCCGTGCAGGAGAGCTACCTGATCAGCACATGAGCAGTCACATGATCAGCGCCTCTCAGTCACCTGATCACTGCATGACAGGCACGTGATCAGTGCCTGCTGAGGTGCGGGATCAGCGCCTGCTCAGCTGCCTGATAATCGCCAGCTGGGCCGCAGGATTCATGCCTGCTCAGCTGCCTGATAATCGCCAGCTGGGCCGCAGGATTCATGCCTGCTCAGCTGCCTGATAATCGCCAGCTGGGCCGCAGGATTCATGCCTGCTCAGCTGCTTGATTCTTGCCTGCTGAGGCACATGATCCGTGCAGGAGAGCTACCTGATCAGCACATGAGCAGTCACATGATCAGCGCCTCTCAGTCACCTGATCACTGCATGACAGGCACGTGATCAGTGCCTGCTGAGGTGCGGGATCAGCGCCTGCTCAGCTGCCTGATAATCGCCAGCTGGGCCGCAGGATTCATGCCTGCTCAGCTGCCTGATAATCGCCAGCTGGGCCGCAGGATTCATGCCTGCTCAGCTGCCTGATAATCGCCAGCTGGGCCGCAGGATTCATGCCTGCTCAGCTGCCTGATAACCGCCAGCTGGGCCGCAGGATTCATGCCTGCTCAGCTGCCTGATAACCGCCAGCTGGGCCGCAGGATTCATGCCTGCTCAGCTGCCTGATAATCGCCAGCTGGGCCGCAGGATTCATGCCTGCTCAGCTGCCTGATAATCGCCAGCTGGGCCGCAGGATTCATGCCTGCTCAGCTGCCTGATAACGCCAGCTGGGCCGCAGGATTCATGCCTGCTCAGCTGCCTGATAATCGCCAGCTGGGCCGCAGGATTCATGCCTGCTCAGCTGCCTGATAATCGCCAGCTGGGCCGCAGGATTCATGCCTGCTCAGCTGCCTGATAATCGCCAGCTGGGCCGCAGGATTCATGCCTGCTCAGCTGCCTGATAATCGCCAGCTGGGCCGCAGGATTCATGCCTGCTCAGCTGCCTGATAATCGCCAGCTGGGCCGCAGGATTCATGCCTGCTCAGCTGCCTGATAATCGCCAGCTGGGCCGCAGGATTCATGCCTGCTCAGCTGCCTGATAACCGCCAGCTGGGCCGCAGGATTCATGCCTGCTCAGCTGCCTGATAATCGCCAGCTGGGCCGCAGGATTCATGCCTGCTCAGCTGCCTGATAATCGCCAGCTGGGCCGCAGGATTCATGCCTGCTCAGCTGCTTGATTCTTGCCTGCTGAGGCACATGATCCGTGCAGGAGAGCTACCTGATCAGCACATGAGCAGTCACATGATCAGCGCCTCTCAGTCACCTGATCACTGCATGACAGGCACGTGATCAGTGCCTGCTGAGGTGCGGGATCAGCGCCTGCTCAGCTGCCTGATAATCGCCAGCTGGGCCGCAGGATTCATGCCTGCTCAGCTGCCTGATAATCGCCAGCTGGGCCGCAGGATTCATGCCTGCTCAGCTGCCTGATTCTTGCCTGCTGAGGCACATGATCCGTGCAGGAGAGCTGCCTGATCAGCACATGAGCAGTCACATGATCAGGCCTCTCAGTCACCTGATCACTGCATGACAGGCACGTGATCAGTGCCTGCTGAGGTGCGGGATCATGCCTGCTCAGCTGCCTGATAATCGCCAGCTGGGCCGCAGGATTCATGCCTGCTCAGCTGCCTGATAATCGCCAGCTGGGCCGCAGGATTCATGCCTGCTCAGCTGCCTGATTCTTGCCTGCTGGGCACATGATCCGTGCAGGAGAGCTACCTGATCAGCACATGAGCAGTCACATGATCAGCGCCTCTCAGTCACCTGATCACTGCATGACAGGCACGTGATCAGTGCCTGCTGAGGTGCGGGATCAGCGCCTGCTCAGCTGCCTGATAATCGCCAGCTGGGCCGCAGGATTCATGCCTGCTCAGCTGCCTGATAATCGCCAGCTGGGCCGCAGGATTCATGCCTGCTCAGCTGCCTGATAATCGCCAGCTGGGCCGCAGGATTCATG
Source organism: Bos javanicus (assembly GCF_032452875.1). Lineage (NCBI taxonomy): Eukaryota > Metazoa > Chordata > Mammalia > Artiodactyla > Bovidae > Bos > Bos javanicus. Next base: position 238,251 of record NW_026893948.1, read on the forward strand.
CCTGCTCAGCTGCCTGATAATCGCCAGCTGGGCCGCAGGATTCATGCCTGCTCAGCTGCCTGATAATCGCCAGCTGGGCCGCAGGATTCATGCCTGCTCAGCTGCCTGATAATCGCCAGCTGGGCCGCAGGATTCATGCCTGCTCAGCTGCCTGATAATCGCCAGCTGGGCCGCAGGATTCATGCCTGCTCAGCTGCTTGATTCTTGCCTGCTGAGGCACATGATCCGTGCAGGAGAGCTACCTGATCAGCACATGAGCAGTCACATGATCAGCGCCTCTCAGTCACCTGATCACTGCATGACAGGCACGTGATCAGTGCCTGCTGAGGTGCGGGATCAGCGCCTGCTCAGCTGCCTGATAATCGCCAGCTGGGCCGCAGGATTCATGCCTGCTCAGCTGCCTGATAATCGCCAGCTGGGCCGCAGGATTCATGCCTGCTCAGCTGCCTGATTCTTGCCAGCTGGGCACATGATCCGTGCAGCTCAGCTGCCTGATCAGCACATGAGCAGTCACATGATCAGGGCCTCTCAGTCACCTGATCACTGCATGACAGGCACGTGATCAGTGCCTGCCGTGCGGGATCATGCCTGCTCAGCTGCCTGATAATCGCCAGCTGGGCCGCAGGATTCATGCCTGCTCAGCTGCCTGATAATCGCCAGCTGGGCCGCAGGATTCATGCCTGCTCAGCTGCTTGATTCTTGCCTGCTGAGGCACATGATCCGTGCAGGAGAGCTACCTGATCAGCACATGAGCAGTCACATGATCAGCGCCTCTCAGTCACCTGATCACTGCATGACAGGCACGTGATCAGTGCCTGCTGAGGTGCGGGATCAGCGCCTGCTCAGCTGCCTGATAATCGCCAGCTGGGCCGCAGGATTCATGCCTGCTCAGCTGCCTGATAATCGCCAGCTGGGCCGCAGGATTCATGCCTGCTCAGCTGCCTGATAATCGCCAGCTGGGCCGCAGGATTCATGCCTGCTCAGCTGCCTGATAATCGCCAGCTGGGCCGCAGGATTCATGCCTGCTCAGCTGCCTGATAATCGCCAGCTGGGCCGCAGGATTCATGCCTGCTCAGCTGCCTGATAATCGCCAGCTGGGCCGCAGGATTCATGCCTGCTCAGCTGCCTGATAATCGCCAGCTGGGCCGCAGGATTCATGCCTGCTCAGCTGCTTGATTCTTGCCTGCTGAGGCACATGATCCGTGCAGGAGAGCTACCTGATCAGCACATGAGCAGTCACATGATCAGCGCCTCTCAGTCACCTGATCACTGCATGACAGGCACGTGATCAGTGCCTGCTGAGGTGCGGGATCAGCGCCTGCTCAGCTGCCTGATAATCGCCAGCTGGGCCGCAGGATTCATGCCTGCTCAGCTGCCTGATAATCGCCAGCTGGGCCGCAGGATTCATGCCTGCTCAGCTGCCTGATAATCGCCAGCTGGGCCGCAGGATTCATGCCTGCTCAGCTGCCTGATAATCGCCAGCTGGGCCGCAGGATTCATGCCTGCTCAGCTGCCTGATAATCGCCAGCTGGGCCGCAGGATTCATGCCTGCTCAGCTGCCTGATAATCGCCAGCTGGGCCGCAGGATTCATGCCTGCTCAGCTGCCTGATAATCGCCAGCTGGGCCGCAGGATTCATGCCTGCTCAGCTGCCTGATTCTTGCCTGCTGGGCACATGATCCGTGCAGGAGAGCTACCTGATCAGCACATGAGCAGTCACATGATCAGCCTCTCAGTCACCTGATCAGTGCCTGCTGGGTGCGGGATCATGCCTGCTCAGCTGCCTGATAATCGCCAGCTGGGCCGCAGGATTCATGCCTGCTCAGCTGCCTGATAATCGCCAGCTGGGCCGCAGGATTCATGCCTGCTCAGCTGCCTGATAATCGCCAGCTGGGCCGCAGGATTCATGCCTGCTCAGCTGCTTGATTCTTGCCTGCTGAGGCACATGATCCGTGCAGGAGAGCTACCTGATCAGCACATGAGCAGTCACATGATCAGCGCCTCTCAGTCACCTGATCACTGCATGACAGGCACGTGATCAGTGCCTGCTGAGGTGCGGGATCAGCGCCTGCTCAGCTGCCTGATAATCGCCAGCTGGGCCGCAGGATTCATGCCTGCTCAGCTGCCTGATAATCGCCAGCTGGGCCGCAGGATTCATGCCTGCTCAGCTGCCTGATAATCGCCAGCTGGGCCGCAGGATTCATGCCTGCTCAGCTGCCTGATAATCGCCAGCTGGGCCGCAGGATTCATGCCTGCTCAGCTGCTTGATTCTTGCCTGCTGAGGCACATGATCCGTGCAGGAGAGCTACCTGATCAGCACATGAGCAGTCACATGATCAGCGCCTCTCAGTCACCTGATCACTGCATGACAGGCACGTGATCAGTGCCTGCTGAGGTGCGGGATCAGCGCCTGCTCAGCTGCCTGATAATCGCCAGCTGGGCCGCAGGATTCATGCCTGCTCAGCTGCCTGATAATCGCCAGCTGGGCCGCAGGATTCATGCCTGCTCAGCTGCCTGATAATCGCCAGCTGGGCCGCAGGATTCATGCCTGCTCAGCTGCCTGATAATCGCCAGCTGGGCCGCAGGATTCATGCCTGCTCAGCTGCCTGATAATCGCCAGCTGGGCCGCAGGATTCATGCCTGCTCAGCTGCCTGATAATCGCCAGCTGGGCCGCAGGATTCATGCCTGCTCAGCTGCCTGATAATCGCCAGCTGGGCCGCAGGATTCATGCCTGCTCAGCTGCCTGATAATCGCCAGCTGGGCCGCAGGATTCATGCCTGCTCAGCTGCTTGATTCTTGCCTGCTGAGGCACATGATCCGTGCAGGAGAGCTACCTGATCAGCACATGAGCAGTCACATGATCAGCGCCTCTCAGTCACCTGATCACTGCATGACAGGCACGTGATCAGTGCCTGCTGAGGTGCGGGATCAGCGCCTGCTCAGCTGCCTGATAATCGCCAGCTGGGCCGCAGGATTCATGCCTGCTCAGCTGCCTGATAATCGCCAGCTGGGCCGCAGGATTCATGCCTGCTCAGCTGCCTGATAATCGCCAGCTGGGCCGCAGGATTCATGCCTGCTCAGCTGCCTGATAATCGCCAGCTGGGCCGCAGGATTCATGCCTGCTCAGCTGCCTGATAATCGCCAGCTGGGCCGCAGGATTCATGCCTGCTCAGCTGCCTGATAATCGCCAGCTGGGCCGCAGGATTCATGCCTGCTCAGCTGCCTGATAATCGCCAGCTGGGCCGCAGGATTCATGCCTGCTCAGCTGCCTGATAATCGCCAGCTGGGCCGCAGGATTCATGCCTGCTCAGCTGCCTGATAATCGCCAGCTGGGCCGCAGGATTCATGCCTGCTCAGCTGCCTGATAATCGCCAGCTGGGCCGCAGGATTCATGCCTGCTCAGCTGCCTGATAATCGCCAGCTGGGCCGCAGGATTCATGCCTGCTCAGCTGCCTGATAATCGCCAGCTGGGCCGCAGGATTCATGCCTGCTCAGCTGCCTGATAATCGCCAGCTGGGCCGCAGGATTCATGCCTGCTCAGCTGCCTGATAATCGCCAGCTGGGCCGCAGGATTCATGCCTGCTCAGCTGCCTGATAATCGCCAGCTGGGCCGCAGGATTCATGCCTGCTCAGCTGCCTGATAATCGCCAGCTGGGCCGCAGGATTCATGCCTGCTCAGCTGCCTGATAATCGCCAGCTGGGCCGCAGGATTCATGCCTGCTCAGCTGCCTGATAATCGCCAGCTGGGCCGCAGGATTCATGCCTGCTCAGCTGCCTGATAATCGCCAGCTGGGCCGCAGGATTCATGCCTGCTCAGCTGCCTGATAATCGCCAGCTGGGCCGCAGGATTCATGCCTGCTCAGCTGCCTGATAATCGCCAGCTGGGCCGCAGGATTCATGCCTGCTCAGCTGCCTGATAATCGCCAGCTGGGCCGCAGGATTCATGCCTGCTCAGCTGCCTGATAATCGCCAGCTGGGCCGCAGGATTCATGCCTGCTCAGCTGCTTGATTCTTGCCTGCTGAGGCACATGATCCGTGCAGGAGAGCTACCTGATCAGCACATGAGCAGTCACATGATCAGCGCCTCTCAGTCACCTGATCACTGCATGACAGGCACGTGATCAGTGCCTGCTGAGGTGCGGGATCAGCGCCTGCTCAGCTGCCTGATAATCGCCAGCTGGGCCGCAGGATTCATGCCTGCTCAGCTGCCTGATAATCGCCAGCTGGGCCGCAGGATTCATGCCTGCTCAGCTGCCTGATAATCGCCAGCTGGGCCGCAGGATTCATGCCTGCTCAGCTGCTTGATTCTTGCCTGCTGAGGCACATGATCCGTGCAGGAGAGCTACCTGATCAGCACATGAGCAGTCACATGATCAGCGCCTCTCAGTCACCTGATCACTGCATGACAGGCACGTGATCAGTGCCTGCTGAGGTGCGGGATCAGCGCCTGCTCAGCTGCCTGATAATCGCCAGCTGGGCCGCAGGATTCATGCCTGCTCAGCTGCCTGATAATCGCCAGCTGGGCCGCAGGATTCATGCCTGCTCAGCTGCCTGATAACCGCCAGCTGGGCCGCAGGATTCATGCCTGCTCAGCTGCCTGATAACCGCCAGCTGGGCCGCAGGATTCATGCCTGCTCAGCTGCCTGATAATCGCCAGCTGGGCCGCAGGATTCATGCCTGCTCAGCTGCCTGATAACCGCCAGCTGGGCCGCAGGATTCATGCCTGCTCAGCTGCCTGATAATCGCCAGCTGGGCCGCAGGATTCATGCCTGCTCAGCTGCCTGATAATCGCCAGCTGGGCCGCAGGATTCATGCCTGCTCAGCTGCCTGATAATCGCCAGCTGGGCCGCAGGATTCATGCCTGCTCAGCTGCCTGATAATCGCCAGCTGGGCCGCAGGATTCATGCCTGCTCAGCTGCCTGATAATCGCCAGCTGGGCCGCAGGATTCATGCCTGCTCAGCTGCCTGATAATCGCCAGCTGGGCCGCAGGATTCATGCCTGCTCAGCTGCCTGATAATCGCCAGCTGGGCCGCAGGATTCATGCCTGCTCAGCTGCCTGATAATCGCCAGCTGGGCCGCAGGATTCATGCCTGCTCAGCTGCCTGATAATCGCCAGCTGGGCCGCAGGATTCATGCCTGCTCAGCTGCCTGATAATCGCCAGCTGGGCCGCAGGATTCATGCCTGCTCAGCTGCTTGATTCTTGCCTGCTGAGGCACATGATCCGTGCAGGAGAGCTACCTGATCAGCACATGAGCAGTCACATGATCAGCGCCTCTCAGTCACCTGATCACTGCATGACAGGCACGTGATCAGTGCCTGCTGAGGTGCGGGATCAGCGCCTGCTCAGCTGCCTGATAATCGCCAGCTGGGCCGCAGGATTCATGCCTGCTCAGCTGCCTGATAATCGCCAGCTGGGCCGCAGGATTCATGCCTGCTCAGCTGCCTGATAATCGCCAGCTGGGCCGCAGGATTCATGCCTGCTCAGCTGCCTGATTCTTGCCTGCTGGGCACATGATCCGTGCAGGAGAGCTACCTGATCAGCACATGAGCAGTCACATGATCAGCGCCTCTCAGTCACCTGATCACTGCATGACAGGCACGTGATCAGTGCCTGCTGAGGTGCGGGATCATGCCTGCTCAGCTGCCTGATAATCGCCAGCTGGGCCGCAGGATTCATGCCTGCTCAGCTGCCTGATAATCGCCAGCTGGGCCGCAGGATTCATGCCTGCTCAGCTGCCTGATAATCGCCAGCTGGGCCGCAGGATTCATGCCTGCTCAGCTGCTTGATTCTTGCCTGCTGAGGCACATGATCCGTGCAGGAGAGCTACCTGATCAGCACATGAGCAGTCACATGATCAGCGCCTCTCAGTCACCTGATCACTGCATGACAGGCACGTGATCAGTGCCTGCTGAGGTGCGGGATCAGCGCCTGCTCAGCTGCCTGATAATCGCCAGCTGGGCCGCAGGATTCATGCCTGCTCAGCTGCCTGATAATCGCCAGCTGGGCCGCAGGATTCATGCCTGCTCAGCTGCCTGATAATCGCCAGCTGGGCCGCAGGATTCATGCCTGCTCAGCTGCCTGATAATCGCCAGCTGGGCCGCAGGATTCATGCCTGCTCAGCTGCCTGATAATCGCCAGCTGGGCCGCAGGATTCATGCCTGCTCAGCTGCCTGATAATCGCCAGCTGGGCCGCAGGATTCATGCCTGCTCAGCTGCCTGATAATCGCCAGCTGGGCCGCAGGATTCATGCCTGCTCAGCTGCCTGATAATCGCCAGCTGGGCCGCAGGATTCATGCCTGCTCAGCTGCCTGATAATCGCCAGCTGGGCCGCAGGATTCATGCCTGCTCAGCTGCCTGATAATCGCCAGCTGGGCCGCAGGATTCATGCCTGCTCAGCTGCCTGATAATCGCCAGCTGGGCCGCAGGATTCATGCCTGCTCAGCTGCCTGATAATCGCCAGCTGGGCCGCAGGATTCATGCCTGCTCAGCTGCCTGATAATCGCCAGCTGGGCCGCAGGATTCATGCCTGCTCAGCTGCTTGATTCTTGCCTGCTGAGGCACATGATCCGTGCAGGAGAGCTACCTGATCAGCACATGAGCAGTCACATGATCAGCGCCTCTCAGTCACCTGATCACTGCATGACAGGCACGTGATCAGTGCCTGCTGAGGTGCGGGATCAGCGCCTGCTCAGCTGCCTGATAATCGCCAGCTGGGCCGCAGGATTCATGCCTGCTCAGCTGCCTGATAATCGCCAGCTGGGCCGCAGGATTCATGCCTGCTCAGCTGCCTGATAATCGCCAGCTGGGCCGCAGGATTCATGCCTGCTCAGCTGCTTGATTCTTGCCTGCTGAGGCACATGATCCGTGCAGGAGAGCTACCTGATCAGCACATGAGCAGTCACATGATCAGCGCCTCTCAGTCACCTGATCACTGCATGACAGGCACGTGATCAGTGCCTGCTGAGGTGCGGGATTCATGCCTGCTCAGCTGCCTGATAATCGCCAGCTGGGCCGCAGGATTCATGCCTGCTCAGCTGCCTGATAATCGCCAGCTGGGCCGCAGGATTCATGCCTGCTCAGCTGCCTGATATCGCCAGCTGGGCCGCAGGATTCATGCCTGCTCAGCTGCCTGATAATCGCCAGCTGGGCCGCAGGATTCATGCCTGCTCAGCTGCCTGATAACCGCCAGCTGGGCCGCAGGATTCATGCCTGCTCAGCTGCCTGATAACCGCCAGCTGGGCCGCAGGATTCATGCCTGCTCAGCTGCCTGATAACCGCCAGCTGGGCCGCAGGATTCATGCCTGCTCAGCTGCCTGATAATCGCCAGCTGGGCCGCAGGATTCATGCCTGCTCAGCTGCCTGATAATCGCCAGCTGGGCCGCAGGATTCATGCCTGCTCAGCTGCCTGATAATCGCCAGCTGGGCCGCAGGATTCATGCCTGCTCAGCTGCCTGATAATCGCCAGCTGGGCCGCAGGATTCATGCCTGCTCAGCTGCCTGATAATCGCCAGCTGGGCCGCAGGATTCATGCCTGCTCAGCTGCCTGATAATCGCCAGCTGGGCCGCAGGATTCATGCCTGCTCAGCTGCCTGATAATCGCCAGCTGGGCCGCAGGATTCATGCCTGCTCAGCTGCCTGATAATCGCCAGCTGGGCCGCAGGATTCATGCCTGCTCAGCTGCCTGATAATCGCCAGCTGGGCCGCAGGATTCATGCCTGCTCAGCTGCTTGATTCTTGCCTGCTGAGGCACATGATCCGTGCAGGAGAGCTACCTGATCAGCACATGAGCAGTCACATGATCAGCGCCTCTCAGTCACCTGATCACTGCATGACAGGCACGTGATCAGTGCCTGCTGGGTGCGGGATCAGCGCCTGCTCAGCTGCCTGATAATCGCCAGCTGGGCCGCAGGATTCATGCCTGCTCAGCTGCCTGATAATCGCCAGCTGGGCCGCAGGATTCATGCCTGCTCAGCTGCCTGATAATCGCCAGCTGGGCCGCAGGATTCATGCCTGCTCAGCTGCCTGATTCTTGCCTGCTGGGCACATGATCCGTGCAGGAGAGCTACCTGATCAGCACATGAGCAGTCACATGATCAGCGCCTCTCAGTCACCTGATCACTGCATGACAGGCACGTGATCAGTGCCTGCTGAGGTGCGGGATCAGCGCCTGCTCAGCTGCCTGATAATCGCCAGCTGGGCCGCAGGATTCATGCCTGCTCAGCTGCCTGATAATCGCCAGCTGGGCCGCAGGATTCATGCCTGCTCAGCTGCCTGATAATCGCCAGCTGGGCCGCAGGATTCATGCCTGCTCAGCTGCTTGATTCTTGCCTGCTGAGGCACATGATCCGTGCAGGAGAGCTACCTGATCAGCACATGAGCAGTCACATGATCAGCGCCTCTCAGTCACCTGATCACTGCATGACAGGCACGTGATCAGTGCCTGCTGAGGTGCGGGATCAGCGCCTGCTCAGCTGCCTGATAATCGCCAGCTGGGCCGCAGGATTCATGCCTGCTCAGCTGCCTGATAATCGCCAGCTGGGCCGCAGGATTCATGCCTGCTCAGCTGCCTGATAATCGCCAGCTGGGCCGCAGGATTCATGCCTGCTCAGCTGCCTGATAATCGCCAGCTGGGCCGCAGGATTCATGCCTGCTCAGCTGCCTGATAACCGCCAGCTGGGCCGCAGGATTCATGCCTGCTCAGCTGCCTGATAATCGCCAGCTGGGCCGCAGGATTCATGCCTGCTCAGCTGCCTGATAATCGCCAGCTGGGCCGCAGGATTCATGCCTGCTCAGCTGCCTGATAACGCCAGCTGGGCCGCAGGATTCATGCCTGCTCAGCTGCCTGATAATCGCCAGCTGGGCCGCAGGATTCATGCCTGCTCAGCTGCCTGATAATCGCCAGCTGGGCCGCAGGATTCATGCCTGCTCAGCTGCCTGATAATCGCCAGCTGGGCCGCAGGATTCATGCCTGCTCAGCTGCCTGATAATCGCCAGCTGGGCCGCAGGATTCATGCCTGCTCAGCTGCCTGATAATCGCCAGCTGGGCCGCAGGATTCATGCCTGCTCAGCTGCCTGATAATCGCCAGCTGGGCCGCAGGATTCATGCCTGCTCAGCTGCCTGATAACCGCCAGCTGGGCCGCAGGATTCATGCCTGCTCAGCTGCCTGATAATCGCCAGCTGGGCCGCAGGATTCATGCCTGCTCAGCTGCCTGATAATCGCCAGCTGGGCCGCAGGATTCATGCCTGCTCAGCTGCTTGATTCTTGCCTGCTGAGGCACATGATCCGTGCAGGAGAGCTACCTGATCAGCACATGAGCAGTCACATGATCAGCGCCTCTCAGTCACCTGATCACTGCATGACAGGCACGTGATCAGTGCCTGCTGAGGTGCGGGATCAGCGCCTGCTCAGCTGCCTGATAATCGCCAGCTGGGCCGCAGGATTCATGCCTGCTCAGCTGCCTGATAATCGCCAGCTGGGCCGCAGGATTCATGCCTGCTCAGCTGCCTGATAATCGCCAGCTGGGCCGCAGGATTCATGCCTGCTCAGCTGCCTGATAATCGCCAGCTGGGCCGCAGGATTCATGCCTGCTCAGCTGCCTGATAATCGCCAGCTGGGCCGCAGGATTCATGCCTGCTCAGCTGCCTGATAATCGCCAGCTGGGCCGCAGGATTCATGCCTGCTCAGCTGCCTGATAATCGCCAGCTGGGCCGCAGGATTCATGCCTGCTCAGCTGCCTGATAATCGCCAGCTGGGCCGCAGGATTCATGCCTGCTCAGCTGCCTGATAATCGCCAGCTGGGCCGCAGGATTCATGCCTGCTCAGCTGCCTGATAATCGCCAGCTGGGCCGCAGGATTCATGCCTGCTCAGCTGCCTGATAATCGCCAGCTGGGCCGCAGGATTCATGCCTGCTCAGCTGCCTGATAATCGCCAGCTGGGCCGCAGGATTCATGCCTGCTCAGCTGCCTGATAATCGCCAGCTGGGCCGCAGGATTCATGCCTGCTCAGCTGCCTGATAATCGCCAGCTGGGCCGCAGGATTCATGCCTGCTCAGCTGCCTGATAATCGCCAGCTGGGCCGCAGGATTCATGCCTGCTCAGCTGCCTGATAATCGCCAGCTGGGCCGCAGGATTCATGCCTGCTCAGCTGCCTGATAATCGCCAGCTGGGCCGCAGGATTCATGCCTGCTCAGCTGCCTGATAATCGCCAGCTGGGCCGCAGGATTCATGCCTGCTCAGCTGCCTGATAATCGCCAGCTGGGCCGCAGGATTCATGCCTGCTCAGCTGCCTGATAATCGCCAGCTGGGCCGCAGGATTCATGCCTGCTCAGCTGCCTGATAATCGCCAGCTGGGCCGCAGGATTCATGCCTGCTCAGCTGCCTGATAATCGCCAGCTGGGCCGCAGGATTCATGCCTGCTCAGCTGCCTGATAATCGCCAGCTGGGCCGCAGGATTCATGCCTGCTCAGCTGCCTGATAATCGCCAGCTGGGCCGCAGGATTCATGCCTGCTCAGCTGCCTGATAATCGCCAGCTGGGCCGCAGGATTCATGCCTGCTCAGCTGCCTGATAATCGCCAGCTGGGCCGCAGGATTCATGCCTGCTCAGCTGCCTGATAATCGCCAGCTGGGCCGCAGGATTCATGCCTGCTCAGCTGCCTGATAATCGCCAGCTGGGCCGCAGGATTCATGCCTGCTCAGCTGCTTGATTCTTGCCTGCTGAGGCACATGATCCGTGCAGGAGAGCTACCTGATCAGCACATGAGCAGTCACATGATCAGCGCCTCTCAGTCACCTGATCACTGCATGACAGGCACGTGATCAGTGCCTGCTGAGGTGCGGGATCAGCGCCTGCTCAGCTGCCTGATAATCGCCAGCTGGGCCGCAGGATTCATGCCTGCTCAGCTGCCTGATAATCGCCAGCTGGGCCGCAGGATTCATGCCTGCTCAGCTGCCTGATAATCGCCAGCTGGGCCGCAGGATTCATGCCTGCTCAGCTGCTTGATTCTTGCCTGCTGAGGCACATGATCCGTGCAGGAGAGCTACCTGATCAGCACATGAGCAGTCACATGATCAGCGCCTCTCAGTCACCTGATCACTGCATGACAGGCACGTGATCAGTGCCTGCTGAGGTGCGGGATCAGCGCCTGCTCAGCTGCCTGATAATCGCCAGCTGGGCCGCAGGATTCATGCCTGCTCAGCTGCCTGATAATCGCCAGCTGGGCCGCAGGATTCATGCCTGCTCAGCTGCCTGATAATCGCCAGCTGGGCCGCAGGATTCATGCCTGCTCAGCTGCCTGATAACCGCCAGCTGGGCCGCAGGATTCATGCCTGCTCAGCTGCCTGATAACCGCCAGCTGGGCCGCAGGATTCATGCCTGCTCAGCTGCCTGATAATCGCCAGCTGGGCCGCAGGATTCATGCCTGCTCAGCTGCCTGATAACCGCCAGCTGGGCCCCAGGATTCATGCCTGCTCAGCTGCCTGATAATCGCCAGCTGGGCCGCAGGATTCATGCCTGCTCAGCTGCCTGATAATCGCCAGCTGGGCCGCAGGATTCATGCCTGCTCAGCTGCCTGATAATCGCCAGCTGGGCCGCAGGATTCATGCCTGCTCAGCTGCCTGATAATCGCCAGCTGGGCCGCAGGATTCATGCCTGCTCAGCTGCCTGATAATCGCCAGCTGGGCCGCAGGATTCATGCCTGCTCAGCTGCCTGATAATCGCCAGCTGGGCCGCAGGATTCATGCCTGCTCAGCTGCCTGATAATCGCCAGCTGGGCCGCAGGATTCATGCCTGCTCAGCTGCCTGATAATCGCCAGCTGGGCCGCAGGATTCATGCCTGCTCAGCTGCCTGATAATCGCCAGCTGGGCCGCAGGATTCATGCCTGCTCAGCTGCTTGATTCTTGCCTGCTGAGGCACATGATCCGTGCAGGAGAGCTACCTGATCAGCACATGAGCAGTCACATGATCAGCGCCTCTCAGTCACCTGATCACTGCATGACAGGCACGTGATCAGTGCCTGCTGAGGTGCGGGATTCAGCGCCTGCTCAGCTGCCTGATAATCGCCAGCTGGGCCGCAGGATTCATGCCTGCTCAGCTGCCTGATAATCGCCAGCTGGGCCGCAGGATTCATGCCTGCTCAGCTGCCTGATAATCGCCAGCTGGGCCGCAGGATTCATGCCTGCTCAGCTGCTTGATTCTTGCCTGCTGAGGCACATGATCCGTGCAGAGAGCTACCTGATCAGCACATGAGCAGTCACATGATCAGCGCCTCTCAGTCACCTGATCACTGCATGACAGGCACGTGATCAGTGCCTGCTGAGGTGCGGGATCAGCGCCTGCTCAGCTGCCTGATAATCGCCAGCTGGGCCGCAGGATTCATGCCTGCTCAGCTGCCTGATAATCGCCAGCTGGGCCGCAGGATTCATGCCTGCTCAGCTGCCTGATAATCGCCAGCTGGGCCGCAGGATTCATGCCTGCTCAGCTGCCTGATTCTTGCCTGCTGAGGCACATGATCCGTGCAGGAGAGCTACCTGATCAGCACATGAGCAGTCACATGATCAGCGCCTCTCAGTCACCTGATCACTGCATGACAGGCACGTGATCAGTGCCTGCTGAGGTGCGGGATCAGCCTGCTCAGCTGCCTGATAATCGCCAGCTGGGCCGCAGGATTCATGCCTGCTCAGCTGCCTGATAATCGCCAGCTGGGCCGCAGGATTCATGCCTGCTCAGCTGCCTGATAATCGCCAGCTGGGCCGCAGGATTCATGCCTGCTCAGCTGCCTGATAACCGCCAGCTGGGCCGCAGGATTCATGCCTGCTCAGCTGCCTGATAATCGCCAGCTGGGCCGCAGGATTCATGCCTGCTCAGCTGCCTGATAACGCCAGCTGGGCCGCAGGATTCATGCCTGCTCAGCTGCCTGATAATCGCCAGCTGGGCCGCAGGATTCATGCCTGCTCAGCTGCCTGATAATCGCCAGCTGGGCCGCAGGATTCATGCCTGCTCAGCTGCCTGATAATCGCCAGCTGGGCCGCAGGATTCATGCCTGCTCAGCTGCCTGATAATCGCCAGCTGGGCCGCAGGATTCATGCCTGCTCAGCTGCCTGATAATCGCCAGCTGGGCCGCAGGATTCATGCCTGCTCAGCTGCCTGATAATCGCCAGCTGGGCCGCAGGATTCATGCCTGCTCAGCTGCCTGATAATCGCCAGCTGGGCCGCAGGATTCATGCCTGCTCAGCTGCCTGATAATCGCCAGCTGGGCCGCAGGATTCATGCCTGCTCAGCTGCCTGATAATCGCCAGCTGGGCCGCAGGATTCATGCCTGCTCAGCTGCTTGATTCTTGCCTGCTGAGGCACATGATCCGTGCAGGAGAGCTACCTGATCAGCACATGAGCAGTCACATGATCAGCGCCTCTCAGTCACCTGATCACTGCATGACAGGCACGTGATCAGTGCCTGCTGAGGTGCGGGATCAGCGCCTGCTCAGCTGCCTGATAATCGCCAGCTGGGCCGCAGGATTCATGCCTGCTCAGCTGCCTGATAATCGCCAGCTGGGCCGCAGGATTCATGCCTGCTCAGCTGCCTGATAATCGCCAGCTGGGCCGCAGGATTCATGCCTGCTCAGCTGCCTGATAATCGCCAGCTGGGCCGCAGGATTCATGCCTGCTCAGCTGCCTGATAATCGCCAGCTGGGCCGCAGGATTCATGCCTGCTCAGCTGCCTGATAATCGCCAGCTGGGCCGCAGGATTCATGCCTGCTCAGCTGCCTGATAATCGCCAGCTGGGCCGCAGGATTCATGCCTGCTCAGCTGCCTGATAATCGCCAGCTGGGCCGCAGGATTCATGCCTGCTCAGCTGCTTGATTCTTGCCTGCTGAGGCACATGATCCGTGCAGGAGAGCTACCTGATCAGCACATGAGCAGTCACATGATCAGCGCCTCTCAGTCACCTGATCACTGCATGACAGGCACGTGATCAGTGCCTGCTGAGGTGCGGGATCAGCGCCTGCTCAGCTGCCTGATAATCGCCAGCTGGGCCGCAGGATTCATGCCTGCTCAGCTGCCTGATAATCGCCAGCTGGGCCGCAGGATTCATGCCTGCTCAGCTGCCTGATAATCGCCAGCTGGGCCGCAGGATTCATGCCTGCTCAGCTGCCTGATAATCGCCAGCTGGGCCGCAGGATTCATGCCTGCTCAGCTGCCTGATAATCGCCAGCTGGGCCGCAGGATTCATGCCTGCTCAGCTGCCTGATAATCGCCAGCTGGGCCGCAGGATTCATGCCTGCTCAGCTGCCTGATAACCGCCAGCTGGGCCGCAGGATTCATGCCTGCTCAGCTGCCTGATAATCGCCAGCTGGGCCGCAGGATTCATGCCTGCTCAGCTGCCTGATAATCGCCAGCTGGGCCGCAGGATTCATGCCTGCTCAGCTGCCTGATAATCGCCAGCTGGGCCGCAGGATTCATGCCTGCTCAGCTGCCTGATAATCGCCAGCTGGGCCGCAGGATTCATGCCTGCTCAGCTGCTTGATTCTTGCCTGCTGAGGCACATGATCCGTGCAGGAGAGCTACCTGATCAGCACATGAGCAGTCACATGATCAGCGCCTCTCAGTCACCTGATCACTGCATGACAGGCACGTGATCAGTGCCTGCTGAGGTGCGGGATCAGCGCCTGCTCAGCTGCCTGATAATCGCCAGCTGGGCCGCAGGATTCATGCCTGCTCAGCTGCCTGATAATCGCCAGCTGGGCCGCAGGATTCATGCCTGCTCAGCTGCCTGATAATCGCCAGCTGGGCCGCAGGATTCATGCCTGCTCAGCTGCCTGATAATCGCCAGCTGGGCCGCAGGATTCATGCCTGCTCAGCTGCCTGATAATCGCCAGCTGGGCCGCAGGATTCATGCCTGCTCAGCTGCCTGATAACCGCCAGCTGGGCCGCAGGATTCATGCCTGCTCAGCTGCCTGATAACGCCAGCTGGGCCGCAGGATTCATGCCTGCTCAGCTGCCTGATAATCGCCAGCTGGGCCGCAGGATTCATGCCTGCTCAGCTGCCTGATAATCGCCAGCTGGGCCGCAGGATTCATGCCTGCTCAGCTGCCTGATAATCGCCAGCTGGGCCGCAGGATTCATGCCTGCTCAGCTGCTTGATTCTTGCCTGCTGAGGCACATGATCCGTGCAGGAGAGCTACCTGATCAGCACATGAGCAGTCACATGATCAGCGCCTCTCAGTCACCTGATCACTGCATGACAGGCACGTGATCAGTGCCTGCTGAGGTGCGGGATCAGCGCCTGCTCAGCTGCCTGATAATCGCCAGCTGGGCCGCAGGATTCATGCCTGCTCAGCTGCCTGATAATCGCCAGCTGGGCCGCAGGATTCATGCCTGCTCAGCTGCCTGATAATCGCCAGCTGGGCCGCAGGATTCATGCCTGCTCAGCTGCTTGATTCTTGCCTGCTGAGGCACATGATCCGTGCAGGAGCTACCTGATCAGCACATGAGCAGTCACATGATCAGCGCCTCTCAGTCACCTGATCACTGCATGACAGGCACGTGATCAGTGCCTGCTGAGGTGCGGGATCAGCGCCTGCTCAGCTGCCTGATAATCGCCAGCTGGGCCGCAGGATTCATGCCTGCTCAGCTGCCTGATAATCGCCAGCTGGGCCGCAGGATTCATGCCTGCTCAGCTGCCTGATAATCGCCAGCTGGGCCGCAGGATTCATGCCTGCTCAGCTGCTTGATTCTTGCCTGCTGAGGCACATGATCCGTGCAGGAGAGCTGCCTGATCAGCACATGAGCAGTCACATGATCAGCGCCTCTCAGTCACCTGATCACTGCATGACAGGCACGTGATCAGTGCCTGCTGAGGTGCGGGATCAGCGCCTGCTCAGCTGCCTGATAATCGCCAGCTGGGCCGCAGGATTCATGCCTGCTCAGCTGCCTGATAATCGCCAGCTGGGCCGCAGGATTCATGCCTGCTCAGCTGCCTGATAATCGCCAGCTGGGCCGCAGGATTCATGCCTGCTCAGCTGCCTGATAACCGCCAGCTGGGCCGCAGGATTCATGCCTGCTCAGCTGCCTGATAATCGCCAGCTGGGCCGCAGGATTCATGCCTGCTCAGCTGCCTGATAACGCCAGCTGGGCCGCAGGATTCATGCCTGCTCAGCTGCCTGATAATCGCCAGCTGGGCCGCAGGATTCATGCCTGCTCAGCTGCCTGATAATCGCCAGCTGGGCCGCAGGATTCATGCCTGCTCAGCTGCCTGATAATCGCCAGCTGGGCCGCAGGATTCATGCCTGCTCAGCTGCCTGATAATCGCCAGCTGGGCCGCAGGATTCATGCCTGCTCAGCTGCCTGATAATCGCCAGCTGGGCCGCAGGATTCATGCCTGCTCAGCTGCCTGATAATCGCCAGCTGGGCCGCAGGATTCATGCCTGCTCAGCTGCCTGATAATCGTCAGCTGGGCCGCAGGATTCATGCCTGCTCAGCTGCCTGATAATCGCCAGCTGGGCCGCAGGATTCATGCCTGCTCAGCTGCCTGATAATCGCCAGCTGGGCCGCAGGATTCATGCCTGCTCAGCTGCTTGATTCTTGCCTGCTGAGGCACATGATCCGTGCAGGAGAGCTACCTGATCAGCACATGAGCAGTCACATGATCAGCGCCTCTCAGTCACCTGATCACTGCATGACAGGCACGTGATCAGTGCCTGCTGAGGTGCGGGATCAGCGCCTGCTCACCTGCCTGATAATCGCCAGCTGGGCCGCAGGATTCATGCCTGCTCAGCTGCCTGATAATCGCCAGCTGGGCCGCAGGATTCATGCCTGCTCAGCTGCCTGATAACCGCCAGCTGGGCCGCAGGATTCATGCCTGCTCAGCTGCCTGATAATCGCCAGCTGGGCCGCAGGATTCATGCCTGCTCAGCTGCCTGGTAACCGCCAGCTGGGCCGCAGGATTCATGCCTGCTCAGCTGCCTGGTAACCGCCAGCTGGGCCGCAGAATTCATGCCTGCTCAGCTGCCTGGTAACCGCCAGCTGGGCCGCAGGATTCATGCCTGCTCAGCTGCCTGATAATCGCCAGCTGGGCCGCAGGATTCATGCCTGCTCAGCTGCTTGATTCTTGCCTGCTGGGGCACATGATCCGTGCAGGAGAGCTACCTGATCAGCACATGAGCAGTCACATGATCAGCGCCTCTCAGTCACCTGATGACTGCATGACAGGCACGTGATCAGTGCCTGCTGAGGTGCGGGATCAGCGCCTGCTCAGCTGCCTGATAATCGCCAGCTTGGCCGCAGGATTCATGCCTGCTCAGCTGCCTGATAACCGCCAGCTGGGCCGCAGGATTCATGCCTGCTCAGCTGCCTGATAACCGCCAGCTGGCCGGCAGGATTCATGCCTGCTCAGCTGCCTGATAACCGCCAGCTGGGCCGCAGGATTCATGCCTGCTCAGCTGCCTGATAACCGCCAGCTGGGCCGCAGGATTCATGCCTGCTCAGCTGCCTGATAATCGCCAGCTGGGCCGCAGGATTCATGCCTGCTCAGCTGCCTGATAATCGCCAGCTGGGCCGCAGGATTCATGCCTGCTCAGCTGCCTGATAATCGCCAGCTGGGCCGCAGGATTCATGCCTGCTCAGCTGCCTGATAACCGCCAGCTGGGCCGCAGGATTCATGCCTGCTCAGCTGCCTGATAATCGCCAGCTGGGCCGCAGGATTCATGCCTGCTCAGCTGCCTGATAATCGCCAGCTGGGCCGCAGGATTCATGCCTGCTCAGCTGCTTGATTCTTGCCTGCTGAGGCACATGATCCGTGCAGGAGAGCTACCTGATCAGCACATGAGCAGTCACATGATCAGCGCCTCTCAGTCACCTGATCACTGCATGACAGGCACGTGATCAGTGCCTGCTGATGTGCGGGATCAGCGCCTGCTCAGCTGCCTGATAATCGCCAGCTGGGCCGCAGGATTCATGCCTGCTCAGCTGCCTGATAATCGCCAGCTGGGCCGCGGGATTCATGCCTGCTCAGCTGCCTGATAACCGCCAGCTGGGCCGCAGGATTCATGCCTGCTCAGCTGCCTGATAACCGCCAGCTGGGCCGCAGGATTCATGCCTGCTCAGCTGCCTGATAACCGCCAGCTGGGCCGCAGGATTCATGCCTGCTCAGCTGCCTGATAACCGCCAGCTGGGCCGCAGGATTCATGCCTGCTCAGCTGCCTGATAATCGCCAGCTGGGCCGCAGGATTCATGCCTGCTCAGCTGCCTGATTCTCGCCTGCTGAGCCGCAGGATTCGTGCCAGCTCAGCTACCTGATCAGCACATGAGCAGTCACATGATCAGCGCCTGCTCAGCCACCTGATCACCGCATGACAGGCACGTGATCAGTGCCTGCTGAGGTGCGGGATGCCTGCTCAGCTGCCTGATAATCGCCAGCTGGGCCGCAGGATTCATGCCTGCTCAGCTGCCTGATAATCGCCAGCTGGGCCGCAGGATTCATGCCTTCTCAGCTGCCTGATAATCGCCAGCTGGGCCGCAGGATTCATGCCTGCTCAGCTGCTTGATTCTTGCCTGTTGAGGCACATGAACCGTGCAGGAGAGCTACCTGATCAGCACATGAGCAGTCACATGATCAGCGCCTCTCAGTCACCTGATCACTGCATGACAGGCACGTGATCAGTGCCTGCTGAGGTGCGGGATCAGCGCCTGCTCAGCTGCCTGATAATCGCCAGCTGGGCCGCAGGATTCATGCCTGCTCAGCTGCCTGATAACCACAAGCTGGGCCGCAGGATTCATGCTTGCTCAGCTGCCTGATAACCGCCAGCTGGGCCGCAGGATTCATGCCTGCTCAGCTGCCTGATAATCGCCAGCTGGGCCGCTGGATTCATGCCTGCTCAGCTGCCTGATAATCGCCAGCTGGGCCGCAGGATTCATGCCTGCTCAGCTGCCTGATAATCTCCAGCTGGGCCGCAGGATTCATGCCTGCTCAGCTGCCTGATAATCGCCAGCTGGGCCGCAGGATTCATGCCTGCTCAGCTGCCTGATAACCGCCAGCTGGGCCGCAGGATTCATCCCTGCTCAGCTGCCTGATAATCGCCAGCTGGGCCACAGGATACATGCCTGCTCAGCTGCCTGATAACCGCCAGCTGGGCCGCAGGATTCATGCCTGCTCAGCTGCCTGATAACCGCCAGCTGGGCCGCAGGATTCATGCCTGCTCAGCTGCCTGATAACCGCCAGCTGGGCCGCAGGATTCATGCCTGCTCAGCTGCCTGATAACCGCCAGCTGGGCCGCAGGATTCATGCCTGCTCAGCTGCCTGATAACCGCCAGCTGGGCCGCAGGATTCATGCCTGCTCAGCTGCCTGATAATCGCCAGCTGGGCCGCAGGATTCATGCCTGCTCAGCTGCCTGATAATCGCCAGCTGGGCCGCAGGATTCATGCCTGCTCAGCTGCCTGATAATCGCCAGCTGGGCCGCAGGATTCATGCCTGCTCAGCTGCCTGATAATCGCCAGCTGGGCCGCAGGATTCATGCCTGCTCAGCTGCCTGATAATCGCCAGCTGGGCCGCAGGATTCATGCCTGCTCAGCTACTTGATTCTTGCCTGCTGAGGCACATGATCCGTGCAGGAGAGCTACCTGATCAGCACATGAGCAGTCACATGATCAGCGCCTCTCAGTCACCTGATCACTGCATGACAGTTACGTGATCAGTGCCTGCTGAGGTGCGGGATCAGCGCCTGCTCAGCTGCCTGATAATCGCCAGCTGGGCCGCAGGATTCATGCCTGCTCAGCTGCCTGATAATCGCCAGCTGGGCCGCAGGATTCATGCCTGCTCAGCTGCCTGATAATCGCCAGCTGGGCCGCAGGATTCATGCCTGCTCAGCTGCTTGATTCTTGCCTGCTGAGGCACATGATCCGTGCAGGAGAGCTACCTGATCAGCACATGAGCAGTCACATGATCAGCGCCTCTCAGTCACCTGATCACTGCATGACAGGCACGTGATCAGTGCCTGCTGAGGTGCGGGATCAGCGCCTGCTCAGCTGCCTGATAATCGCCAGCTGGGCCGCAGGATTCATGCCTGCTCAGCTGCCTGATAACCGCCAGCTGGGCCGCAGGATTCATGCCTGCTCAGCTGCCTGATAACCGCCAGCTGGGCCGCAGGATTCATGCCTGCTCAGCTGCCTGATAACCGCCAGCTGGGCCGCAGGATTCATGCCTGCTCAGCTGCCTGATAACCGCCAGCTGGGCCGCAGGATTCATGCCTGCTCAGCTGCCTGATAACCGCCAGCTGGGCCGCAGGATTCATGCCTGCTCAGCTGCCTGATAATCGCCAGCTGGGCCGCAGGATTCATGCCTGCTCAGCTGCCTGATAATCGCCAGCTGGGCCGCAGGATTCATGCCTGCTCAGCTGCCTGATAATCGCCAGCTGGGCCGCAGGATTCATGCCTGCTCAGCTGCCTGATAACCGCCAGCTGGGCCGCAGGATTCATGCCTGCTCAGCTGCCTGATAATCGCCAGCTGGGCCGCAGGATTCATGCCTGCTCAGCTGCCTGATAATCGCCAGCTGGGCCGCAGGATTCATGCCTGCTCAGCTGCCTGATAATCGCCAGCTGGGCCGCAGGATTCATGCCTGCTCAGCTGCCTGATAATCGCCAGCTGGGCCGCAGGATTCATGCCTGCTCAGCTGCCTGATAATCGCCAGCTGGGCCGCAGGATTCATGCCTGCTCAGCTGCCTGATAACCGCCAGCTGGGCCGCAGGATTCATGCCTGCTCAGCTGCCTGATAATCGCCAGCTGGGCCGCAGGATTCATGCCTGCTCAGCTGCCTGATAATCGCCAGCTGGGCCGCAGGATTCATGCCTGCTCAGCTGCTTGATTCTTGCCTGCTGAGGCACATGATCCGTGCAGGAGAGCTACCTGATCAGCACATGAGCAGTCACATGATCAGCGCCTCTCAGTCACCTGATCACTGCATGACAGGCACGTGATCAGTGCCTGCTGATGTGCGGGATCAGCGCCTGCTCAGCTGCCTGATAATCGCCAGCTGGGCCGCAGGATTCATGCCTGCTCAGCTTCCTGATAATCGCCAGCTGGGCCGCAGGATTCATGCCTGCTCAGCTGCCTGATAACCGCCAGCTGGGCCGCTGGATTCATGCCTGCTCAGCTGCTTGATTCTTGCCTGTTGAGGCACATGAACCGTGCAGGAGAGCTACCTGATCAGCACATGAACAGTCACATGATCAGCGCCTCTCAGTCACCTGATCACTGCATGACAGGCACGTGATCAGTGCCTGCTGAGGTGCGGGATCAGCGCCTGCTCAGCTGCCTGATAATCGCCAGCTGGGCCGCAGGATTCATGCCTGCTCAGCTGCCTGATAATCGCCAGCTGGGCCGCAGGATTCATGCCTGCTCAGCTGCCTGATAACCGCCAGCTGGGCCGCAGGATTCATGCCTGCTCAGCTGCCTGATAACCGCCAGCTTGCCCGCAGGATTCATGCCTGCTCAGCTGCCTGATAACCGCCAGCTGGGCCGCAGGATTCATGCCTGCTCAGCTGCCTGATAACCGCCAGCTGGGCCGCAGGATTCATGCCTGCTCAGCTGCCTGATAACCGCCAGCTGGGCCGCAGGATTCATGCCTGCTCAGCTGCCTGATAATCGCCAGCTGGGCCGCAGGATTCATGCCTGCTCAGCTGCCTGATAATCGCCAGCTGGGCCGCGGGATTCATGCCTGCTCAGCTGCCTGATAACCGCCAGCTGGGCCGCAGGATTCATGCCTGCTCAGCTGCCTGATAATCGCCAGCTGGGCCGCAGGATTCATGCCTTCTCAGCTGCCTGATAATCGCCAGCTGGGCCGCAGGATTCATGCCTGCTCAGCTGCTTGATTCTTGCCTGTTGAGGTACATGAACCGTGCAGGAGAGCTACCTGATCAGCACATGAGCCGTCACATGATCAGCGCC